>NW_022155628.1:0-4335 GCF_001633185.2 Quercus lobata | reverse complement strand
AAAAACGCTCGGAACGCCGAACCGCTTGCGGGAATCCTCCTCTAAAATCATGGAATGAATTTAGGGACACAAAAATGGAAAAAGGCACGAGCCAATTTTTCCGGAGTGCGGGACGATGCGGGGCGATGCGGCACGGCGTGCCCGCGGGCATGCCCCTGGGATGCCCACTGCCTGCCTGCTCGTGGGGAAATAACCTCATTTTCCAAAAACCCTCATTTTTAGGAAATCACTCCAAATATGTGGCCAAGGCCAAGGCCAAGGCCAAGGCATGCATCCAAGGCCAAGGCCAAGGCATGCAGCCAAGGCCAAGGCAGCCCCCTATGCAGCAGCAAGCCAAGGCCAGGCAGCACCCTATGGGATGGCAGAGCACCAAGGCAGGCGCCCATGGGCAGGCAGCGAAGGCCAAGGCATGCATCGCTTGCTTGCGTGCAATCGCTTGCCAAGGCCAAGGCACGCGCCAGAGGGCCATGGCAGCTGGCGTGGGCACGCTGTGCCATCCCTGGGTGCAGGCAGGTGGCACGCTGCATGGCCCCTGGGCGCAGGCAGCAGCAGGCCTAGCATGCCCCGTGGGCGAGGCGTGGCATGCCCGTGGTGGGATGCCAAGGCGTGGCATGCCCTTGGGACCTCTCCTACAAGGCCGTTGGAGCACTTGGGGCTACTGCTGCCAAGCCTAATAGCCTCTTCGGACACCTCCAACTCTTCCCCAAAGGCGCTAGGAAAATCCACACTAGGCTGGCACGAGGAAACATTGATTTGTTGAGGAGGAATAATGGGTCATTTTCGGAGCAATTCTTGGAGTCTGGCCCTGATTTTTTGCACACATGCTAAGAAAAATCCAACCTTCAACCTGTCAAAATATGGAGGCCAGATTCAACATATTTTATTTTTTACGATTTTAGGAAGCCGGAAAATGGGAAAAATCATAAAAAATTCAAAAACGCTCGGAACGCCGAACCGCTTGCTGGAATCCTCCTCTAAAATCATGGAATGAATTTAGGGACACAAAAATGGAAAAAGGCACGAGCCAATTTTCCGGAGTGCGGGACGATGCGGGGCGATGCGGCACGGCGTGCACGCGGGCATGCCCCTGGGATGCCCACTGCCTGCCTGCCTGCTCGGGGGAAATAACCTCATTTTCCAAAAAACCCTCATTTAGGAATCACCCCAAATATGGGGCAAGCAGCAGCCAGGCCATGGCCAAGCAAAAGGCATGCACCAAGGCCAAGGCCAGAAGGCATGCAGCGAAGGCCCAAGGCCAAGGCAATGCACCAAGGCCGCAGCCCCCCCTGGGCCATGCACAGCCAAAGGCCAAAGGCAGCCCCCATGGGCAGGCAGCGAAGGCCAAGGCATGCATGCTTGCTTGCGTGCATGCTGCCAAGGCCAAGGCACGCAGCCAAGGCCATGGCATGCTTGCGTGGGCACGCTGGCATGCCCCTGGTGCAGGCAGGTGGGCACGCTGGCATGCCCCTGGGCGCAGGCAGCAGCAAGGCCCTAGCATGCCCCGTGGGCGAGGGCGTGGCATGCCCCGTGGGTGGGATGCCAAGGCCGTGGCATGCCCTTGGGACCCCTACAAGGCCGTGGCAGCACTTGGGGGGGCTACTGCTGCCAAGCCTAGATAGCCTCTTCGGACACCTCCAACTCTCCCCCCCCTAAAAAGCGCTTAGGAAAAAATCCACACTGGCACGAGGAAACATTGATTTGTTGAGGAGGAATAATGGGTCTTTTTTGGAGCAATTCTTGGAGTCTTGCCCTGATTTTTTGCACACATGCTAAGAAAAAATATTAAACCTTCAACCTGCCCAAAAATTTGGTGGCCATATTCAACATATTATTTTTTATATTCGGAATCCAGGAAAATAGGAATAAATCATAAAAATTCAAACTGCTCGGAACGGCCGAACCGCTTGTTGGAAACGTCCTCTAAAATCATGGACTGAATGGAACACCAAAAAGGGGAAAAGGCACGAGCCAAAATTTTGCCGGGTGCGGACGATGCGGGCGATGCGGCGTGCGTGCATGCGGGATGCCCCTGGGCACCCTGCCATGCCCAACGCCTGCCTCTTTGGGGGGAAAATAACTAACCTCCTTTTCCAAAAAACCCTCATTTATTGGAAAATCACTCGAAATTTGTGGGCAAGGCAGCAGCCAAGGCCAAGGCACGCGGCCAAGGCCCAAGGCCATGGCATGCATGCTGCCAAGGCCAGGGGCTGCCCCCCATGGCACGCGGCCAAGGCCATGGCATGCATGCTGCCAAGGCCAGGGGCTGCCCCCCATGGCACGCAGCCAAGGCCCATGCAGCCAAGGCCAAGGCATGCAGCCAAGGCCAAGGCAGGCCCCAAAGGCATGCTGCCAAGGCCAAGGCACGCAGCCAAGGCCATGGAGGCAGGCAGCCAAGGCCAAGGCATGCTGCCAAGGCCAAGGCACGCAGCCAAAGGCCATGGCACGCAGCCAAGGCCAAGGCATGGCAAAGCAGCCCCCAAGGCACGCAAGCAAGGCCAAGGCATGCAGCCACCCCAGAGGCACGCCTGCTAGCAAGGCATGCAGCCAAAGGCCAAGGCAGGCCGCCCAAGGCATGCTGCCAAGGCCCAAGGCACGTAGCCAGGCCAAGGCAGCCAAGGCCAAGCATGCTGCCAAGCCAAAGGCACGTACCAAGGCCAAGCAGCCAAGCAAGGCATGCTGCCAAGGCCAAGGCCACGCAAGCCAGGCAAGGCATGCCAGCCCCCGCAATGGCATGCTGCCACAGGCCAAGGCACGTAGCCAAGGCCAAGGCAGCGTAGCCAAGGCCAAAGGCCGTACCAAGGCCAAGGCAGCAGCCCCCCCATGGCATGCAGCCAGGCAAGGCTGCTGCCTAAGGACATGGCACGCAGCCAAGGCCAAGGCATGCAGCCCCCAGGCACGCAGCCATAGGCATGCAGGCCAAGGCATGCAGCCCCCAAAGGCACGCAGCCAAGGCCAAGGCAGCAGCCCCCCAAGGCATGCTGCCAAGGCCAAGGCACGCAGCCAAGGCCATGGCACGCAGCCAAGGCCATGGCATGCAGCCAAGGCCATGGCATGCAGCCAAGGCCAAGGCCATGCAGCAGCGAAGGCCAAGGCAGCAGCCCCCATGGCACGCAGCCAAGGCCAAGGCCATGCAGCAGCGAAGGCCACGGCAGCAGCCCCCATGGCACGCAGCCAAGGCCAAGGCCACGCAGCCAAGGCCAAGGCACGCAGCCAAGGCCAAGGCATACGCAGCCAAAGGCCATGGCATCAGCCAAGGCCAAGGCACGCAGCCCAAGGCCAAGGCCAGGCACGCAGCCAGGCCAAGGCACGCAAGCCAAGGCCAGGCCGCAGCCAAGGCAAGGCAACGCAGCCAAGGCCATGGCGAGCAGCCAAGGCCAAGGCACGCAGCCACCGAGGCATGCAGCGCAAGGCCAAGGCATGCAGCCAAGGCCAAGGCACGCAGCCAAGGCCATGCAGCAGCGAAGGCCAAGGCAGCAGCCCCCATGGCACGCAGCCAAGGCCAAGGCACGCAGCCAAGGCCAAGGCAGCAGCCAAGGCCAAGGCAGTAGCCCCCCAAGGCATGCTGCCAAGGCCAAGGCCAAGGCATGCAGCCAAGGCCATGGCATGCAGCCAAGGCCAAGGCCAAGGCATGCAGCCAAGGCCATGGCATGCAGCCAAGGCCATGGCATGCAGCCAAGGCCAAGGCCATGCAGCAGCGAAGGCCAAGGCACGCAGCCAAGGCCATGCAGCAGCCTTGCCAAGGCAGCAGCCCCCATGGCACGCAACCAAGGCCATGGCATGCAGCCAAGGCCACGGCATGCAGCCCCCCATGGGCATGCAGGGGCACGCAGGCAAGGCCAAGGCATATGCAGCCAAGGCCAAGGCATGCTGCAAAGGCCAAGGCAGCCCCCCATGGCATGCAGCCAAGGCCAAGGCAGCAGCAGCCCCCCATGGGCATGCAGCCAAGGCAAGGGCATGCAGCAGCCCCCCATGGGCATGCTGCCAAGGCAAGGCACACAGCCAAAGGCCAAGGCACCCCCCATAGGCAAGCAGCGAAGGCCAAGCCAAGGCAGCCTGTCATGGGCAAAGGGTCACGCGGCGAAGGCACTCGAGGGGGCTAGCCTCCGAGGGCACGGGGCAAAGAGTAAATTTTTTTTTAGGGGGGGATTGGGAGAGGAGAGGGGGGAGGGACGAATCGAAGCGACACAGGGCTGAATCTCAGTGGATCGTGGCAGCAAGGCCACTTTGCCACTTACAATACCCCGTCGCGTATTTAAGTCGTCTGCAAAGGATTCTACCCGCCGCTCGGTGGGAATTATACTTCATGGCGGCCCACGCGGCTCGTCCGCCGCGGGG
>NW_022155627.1:0-4343 GCF_001633185.2 Quercus lobata | reverse complement strand
CTTTTTTGGCCTATCTCATCCCGCTATGGGTAAAAATAATGCCGAGAAGAGGTTTTACAATTTTTTGAATTTTTTTACTATTTCTTTCGGAATTTTCTTACCCGGGTCGAGTATGAACGGAATTCGGAACTAAAATTTTGTTTTCTCTTTTTCGGTATATCTCATCCCGTTTTTGCTAAAAATAATGCCGGGATTAGGTTTTATAATTTTTTGAATTTTTTTACTATATTTTTCGGATTTTTTTTCCCGGGTCGAGTATGAACGGAATTCGGGACTAAAATTTTGTTTCCACTTTTTTGGGGCCGTATCTCACCCGTTGGCTAAAAATAATGCCGAAGAAGAGGTTTTTATAATTTTTGAATTTTATTATACTATTTCTTTCGAATTTTTCTTGCCCGGTCGAGTAGGAACGGATTCGGAAACTAAATTTTGTTTCCTTTTTCGGTATATCTATCCCGTTTGCTAAAAAAATAATGCCGGGATTGAAGTTTATAATTTATTGGAATTATTTCTATTTTTTTCGGAATTTTTTGTTCCCGGGTCGAGTATGAACGGAATTCGGGACTAAAAATTTTTTCCACTTTTTGCCTATCTGCATTCCCGTTTGGCTAGAAAAAGTCCCGGAAGTTTTATAAATTTTTGAATTCTTTTAATATTTTTTCGAGAATTTTTCTTGCCGGGTCGGAGTTGTATGAACGAGAATCAGGCAAAATTTTTTTGGCTTTTTGGCTATTCCCATCCCTCTTGGCTTAAAATAATGCAGAGAGATTTTATTTAATTTCTTTTGAATTTTTTTACTATTTTTTTCGACAATTTTTGCCCGGGTCGAGTATGTGAACGGAATTCGGGACTAAAATTGTTTTTGTCTTTTATCGGCCATTCTCATCCCGTTATGCTAAAAATATTACCGGTAAAGCGGTTTTATTAATTTTTTGAATTTTTACATTATTTCTTTCGGAATTTTCTACCCGGGCTCGGTAGTATGAACTGTAATTCGCGAATCTAAATTTTGTTTTTGCTCTTTTTCCGGTTATATTTTCATCCCGTTTTTGCTAAAAAAAATGACGGGAAAAAATTTTACAATTTTTTCAATTTTTTTACTATGTTTGTCGGAATTTTTTTTCCCGGGTCGAGTATGAACGGAATTCGGGACTAAATTTTTTTTTTTCTCTTTTTCGGCATATCTCATCCCGTTTTTGCTAAAAATAATGCCGGGATTAGGTTTTATAATTTTTTGAATTTTTTTACTATATTTTTCGGAATTTTTTTTCCTGGGTCGAGTATGAACGGAATTCGGGACTAAAATTTTTTTACCACATTTTTGGCCTATCTCATCCCGTTTTGGCTAAAAATAATCCCGGGAAGAGGTTTTATAATTTTTTGAAATTTTTTAATATTTTTTTCGGAATTTTCTTGCCCGGGTCGAGTATGAACGGAATTCGGGACTAAAATTGTGTTCACTTTTTTGGCCTAATCTACATCCCGTTATGGCTAAAAATAAGCCGGAAGAGTTTTATAATTGTTGAATTTTTACTATTTTTTTCGGAATTTCTTGCCCGGTCGAGTATATGAACGAATTCGGACTAAATTTTGATTTTACTTTTTGCCTTATTCTCATCCCGTTCTTGGCCTTAAAAATAATGCCGAGAAGAGGTTTCAAAATTTTTTGAATTTTATTACTATTTTTTTCGGAATTTTCTGGCCCGGATCGAGTAGGAACGGAATTCCGGACTAAAATTTTGTTTTCTCTTTTTCGGCATATCTCATCCCGTTTTTGCTAAAAATAATGCCGAGATGAGGTTTTATAATTTTTTGAATTTTTTTACTATTTTCTTCGGAATTTTTTTTCCAGGGTCGAGTATGAACGGAATTCGGGACTAAAATTTTGTTTTCACTTTTTTGGCCTATCTCATCCCGTTTTGGCTAAAAATAGTGCCGGGAAGAGGTTTTATAATTTTTCGAATTTTTTTAATATTTTTTTCGGAATTTTCTTGCCCGGGTCGAGTATGAACGGAATTCGGGACTTAAATTTTGTTTTCTCTTTTTCGGCATATCTCATCACGTTTTTCCTAAAAATAATGCCGGGAAGAGGTTTTATAATTTTTTGAATTTTTTTACTATTTTTTTCGGAGTTTTCTTGTCGGGGTCGAGTACGAACGGAATTCGGGACTAAAATTTTAATTTCACTTTTTTGACCTATGTCATCCCGTTTTGGCTAGAACTAATGCCGAGAAGTTGTTTTATAATTTTTTGAATTTTTTTACTATTTTTTTCGGAATTTTCTTGCCCGGGTCGAGCATGAACGGAATTCGGGACTGAAATTTTGATTTCACTTTTGCGGCCTATCTCATCTCGTTTTGGCTATAAATAATGCCGGGAAGAGGTTTTATAATTTTTTGAATTTTTTTACTATTTTTTTCGGAATTTTCTTGCCCGGGTCGAGCATGAACGGAATTCAGGACTAAAATTTTGATTTCTTTTTTTTTGGCATATTTCATCCCGTTTTTGCTAAAAAAAATTGCCGGGAAAAAGTTTTACAATTTTTTCAATTTTTTTACTATGTTTTTCGGAATTTTTTTTTCCCGGGTCGAGTATGAACGGAATTCGGGACTAAATTTTTTTTTTTTCTCTTTATCGGAATATCTCATCCCGTTTTTGCAAAAAATAATGCTGAGATGAGGTTTTATAATTTTTTGAATTTTTTTACTATTTTTTTCGGAATTTTTTTTCCCGGGTCGAGTATGAACGGAATTCGGGACTAAAATTTTGATTTCACTTTTTTGGCCTATCTCATCCCATTTTGGCTAAAAATAATGCCGAGAAGAGGTTTGAAAATTTTTTGAATTTTTTTACTATTTTTTTCGGAATTTTCTTGCCCGGGTAGAGTATGAACGGAATTCGGGACTAAAATTTTGTTTTCTCTTTTTCGGCATATTTCAACCCGTTTTTGCTAAAAATATTGCCGGGAAGAGGTTTTATAATTTTTTGAATTTTTTTACTATTTCTTTCGGAATTTTCTTGCCCGGGTCGAGTATGAACGGAATTCGGAACTAAAATTTTGTTTTCTCTTTTTCGGTATATCTCATCCCGTTTTTGCTAAAAATATTGCCGGGAAGAGGTTTTACAATTTTTTGAATTTTTTTACTAATTTTTTTCGGAATTTTTTTTCCCGGGTCGATTATGAACGGAATTTGGGACTAAAATTTTGTTTTCACTTTTTGGCCTATCTCACCCGTTATGGCTAAAAATAATTGCCGAGAAGAAGGTTTTGATAATTTTTGAATGTTTTTACTATTTCTTTCGGAATTTTCTTACCCGGGATCGAGTATGAACGGAATTTTCGGAACCTAAAAATTGGTTTCTCTTTTTCGGCCTATCTCATCCCGTTTTTGCTAAAAATAATGCCGGATTTAGGTTTTTATTAATTTTTTTGAATTTTTACTTAATTTTTTCGGATTTTTTTTTCCCGGATCGAGTATGACGGGAATTCGGGACTAAAATTTTGTTTCCACTTTTTTGGCTATCTCAGGCCCGTTTGGCTAAAAATAATGCCAGAGAAGAGGTTTTATAATTTTTGAATTTTTTTACTATTCTTTCGGAATTTTCTTGCCCGGGTCGAGTATGAACGGAATTCGGAACTAAAATTTTGTTTTCTCTTTTTCGGTATATCTCATCCCGTTTTTGCTAAAAATAATGCCGGGATGAGGTTTTATAATTTTTTGAATTTTTTTACTATTTTTTTCGGAATTTTTTTTCCCGGGTCGAGTATGAACGGAATTCGGGACTAAAATTTTGTTTCCACTTTTTTGGCCTATCTCATCCCGTTTTGGCTAGAAAAAGTCCCGGGAAGAGGTTTTATAATTTTTTGAAATTTTTTAATATTTTTTTCGAAATTTTCTTGCCCGGGTCGAGTATGAACGGAATTCAGGGCAAAATTTTTTTTTTGGCTTTTTCGGCCTATCCCATCCCTCTTTGGCTAAAAATAATGCCAGGAAGAGATTTTATAATTTTTTGAATTTTTTTACTATTTTTTTCGAAATTTTTTTGCCCGGGTCGAGTGTGAACGGAATTCGGGACTAAAATTGTTTTTTTCTTTTTCGGCCTATCTCATCCCGTTTTGGCTAAAAATAATACCGGTAAGCGGTTTTATAATTTTTTGAATTTTTTTACTATTTCTTTCGGAATTTTCTTACCCGGGTCGAGTATGAACGGAATTCGGAACTAAAATTTTGTTTTCTCTTTTTCGGTATATCTCATCCCGTTTTTGCTAAAAAAAATGACGGGAAAAAATTTTACAATTTTTTCAATTTTTTTACTATGTTTGTCGGAATTTTTTTTCCCGG
>NW_022155626.1:0-4350 GCF_001633185.2 Quercus lobata | reverse complement strand
ATTTCAATATGAAACGGTAGACAGCAAAAAATAAAGAAACAAAATAGATTTCCATTCCTAAAACCGTCGAACCCGCAACCCGAGTAGAAAATAAAAAAGCAATTGCAAAAAATTGTAAAAATTAAAAAACATCATCCAGGCTTTCATTTCAGTATGAACGGGCCAGGGAAAAAGCCGAAAAATAGAGACAAAAAAAATTTCCTTCCTTATCCGTTCGGAACCCCGACCCGTTAAAATTCCGAAAATAAATGCAAAAAAATTTTAATAATGAAAAAACATCATCCAGGCTACATTTTAAGACGAAACGGGTCAAGACAGGCCGAAAAATAGAGAACAAGAAAAATTTCATTCCTATCCGTTTGAACCCGACCCGAGTTAGAAAATTCAAAAATAAATGCAAAAAAATTTTAAAAATTAAAAAACATCGTCCAGGCTTCATTTCAATATGAAACGGTTCAGGATAGGCAGAAAAAAAGAGAAGAAAAAAAATTTCATTCCTATCCGTTCGAACCCGACCCGAGTTAAAAAATTCAAAAATAAATGCAAAAAAATTTTAAAAATTAAAAACATCATCCAGGCTTCATTTCAAAATGAAACGGGTCAGGATAGGCCAAAAAAATAAGAAGAAAAAAAAATTCATTCCTATCCGTTCGAACCCGACCCGAGTTACAAAATTCAAAAATAATGCAAAAAAATTTTAAAAATTAAAAAACATCATCCAGGCTTCATTTCAAGATGAAACGGTCAGGATAGGCCGAAAAATAGTGAAGCAAAAAAATTTCATTCCTATCCGTTCGAACCCGACCCGAGTTACAAAATTCAAAAAGAAATGCAAAAAAATTTTAAAAATTAAAAAACATCATCCAGGATTCATTTCAATATGAAACGGGATAGGATAGGCCGAAAAATAGAGAGGAAAAAAAATTTGATTCCTATCCGTTCGAACCCGACCCGAGTTAAAAAATTCAAAAATAAATGCAAAAAAATTTTAAAAATTAAAAAACATCATCCAGGCTTCATTTCAAGATAAAACGGGTTAGGATAGGCCGAAAAATAGTGAAGAAAAAAAATTTCATTCCTATCCGTTCGAACCCGACCCGAGTTACAAAATTCAAAAAAAAAATGCAAAAAAAATTTAAAAATTAAAAAACATCATCCAGGCTTCATTTCAAGATAAAACGGGTTAGGATAGGCCGAAAAATAGTGAAGAAAAAAAATTTCATTCCTATCCGTTCGAACCCGACCCGAGTCACAAAATTCAAAAATAAATGCAAAAAAATTTTAAAAATTAAAAAACATCATCTAGGCTTGATTTCAAGAGGAGACGGGTCTAGGCCGAAAAATAGAGAAGAAAAAAAATTTCATTCCTATCCGTTCGAACTCGACCCGAGTTATAAAATTCAAAAATAAATGCCAAAAAAAATTTAAAATTAAAAAAGATTCGTTCCAGCTTCATTTCAATACTTAAACGGGTCAGGATAGAACGAAAATAAAGAAGAAAAAAATTTCATTCCTACCCATTTCGAAAACCCGACCCAGTTAAAAAATTCAAAAATAAATGCAAAAAAATTTTTCAAAATTAAAAAACATCATCAGGCTTCATTTGAATATGAAACGGTGTTCAGGAAGAGGCCAAAAAATAAAGAAGAAAAAAAATTTTCATTCCTAATCCATTCGAACTCGACCCGAGTTACACAATTCAAAAATAAATGCAAAAAAATTTTAAAAATTAAAAAACATCATCCAGGCTTCATTTCAACATGAAACGGGTCAGGGTAGGCCGAAAAATAGAGAAGCAAAAAAATTTCATTCCTATCCGTTCGAAACCGACCCGAGTTACAAAATTCAAAAATAAATGCAAAAAAAATTTTAAAAATTAAAAAACATCATCCAGGCTTCATTTCAAGATGAAACGGCTCAGGATAGGCCGAAAAATAGAGAAGCAAAAAAATTTCATTCCTATCCGTTCGAACCCGACCCGAGTTACAAAATTAAAAAATAAATGCAAAAAAATTTTAAAAATTAAAAAACATCATCCAGGCTACATTTCAAAATGAAACAGGTCAGGATAGGCCGAAAAATAGAGAAGAAAAAAAATTTCATTCCTATCCGTTCGAACCCGACCCGAGTTACAAAATTCAAAAATAAATGCAAAAAAATTTTTAAAAATTAAAAAACATCATCCAGGGTTCATTTCAAGATGAAACGGGTCAGGATCGGCCGAAAAATAGAGAAGCAAAAAAATTTCATTCCTATCCGTTCGAACCCGACCCGAGTTACAAAATTCAAAAATATATGCAAAAAAATATTTAAAAATTAAAAAACATCATCCAGGCTTCATTTCAAGATGAAACGGGTCAGGATAGGCCGCAAAATAGAGAAGAAAAAACATTTCATTCCTATCCGTTCGAACCCGACCCGAGTTAAAAAATTCAAAAATAAATGCAAAAACATTTTAAAAATTAAAAAACATCATCCGGGCTTCATTTCAAGATGAAACGGGTCAGGATAGGCCGAAAAATAGAGAAGAAAAAAAATTTTCTTCCTATCCGTTCGAACCCGACCCGAGTTACAAAATTCAAAAATAATTGCAAAAAAATTTTAAAAATTAAAAAACATCATCCAGGCTTCATTTCAAGATGAAACGGGTCTAGGCCGAAAAATAGAGAAGAAAAAAAATTTCATTCCTATCCGTTCGAACTCGACCCGAGTTATAAAATTCAAAAATAAATGCAAAAAAATTTTTAAAATTAAAAAAGATCGTCCAGGCTTCATTTCAATATTAAACGGGTCAGGATAGAACGAAAAATAAAGAAGAAAAAAAATTTCATTCCTACCCGTTCGAACCCGACCAAAGTTAAAAAATTCAAAAATAAATGCAAAAAAATTTTCAAAATTAAAAAACATCATCCAGGCTTCATTTGAATATGAAACGGGTCAGGAGAGGCCAAAAAATAAAGAAGAAAAAAAATTTCATTCCTATCCGTTCGAACTCGACCCGAGTTACACAATTCAAAAATAAATGCAAAAAAATTTTAAAAATTAAAAAACATCATCCAGGCTTCATTTCAAAATGAAACGGGTCAGGATAGGCCGAAAAATAGAGAAGAAAAAAAATTTCATTCCTATCCGTTCGAACCCGACCTGAGTTACAAAATTCAAAAATAAATGCAAAAAAATTTTTAAAAATTAAAAAACATCATCCAGGCTTCATTTCAAGATGAAACGGGTCAGGATTGGCCGAAAAATTGAGAAGAAAAAAAATTTCATTCCTATCAGTTCGAATCTGACCCGAGTTACAAAATTCAAAAATAATTGCAAAAAAATTTTAAAAATTTAGAACCATTATCCAGGCTTCATTTCAAGACGAAAAGGGTCTGGACAGGTCGAAAAATAGAGAACAAAAAAAATTTCATTCCTATCCGTTCGAACCCGACCCGAGTTAGAAAATTCAAAAAGAAATGCAAAAAAAATTTAAAAATTAAAAAACATCATCCAGGATTCATTTCAATATGAAACGGGACAGGAGAGGTCGAAAAATAGAGAAGAAAAAAAATTTCATTCCTATCCGTTCGAACCCGACCCGAGTTAAAAAATTCAAAAATAAATGCAAAAAAATTTTAAAAATTAAAAAAGATCGTCCAGGCTTCATTTCAATATTAAACGGGTCAGGATAGAACGAAAAATAAAGAAGAAAAAAAATTTCATTCCTATCCGTTCGAACCCGACCCAAGTTAAAAAATTCAAAAATAAATGCAAAAAAATTTTCAAAATTAAAAAACATCATCCAGGCTTCATTTGAATATGAAACGGGTCAGGAGACGCCAAAAAATAAAGAAGAAAAAAAATTTCATTCCTATCCGTTCGAACTCGACCCGAGTTACACAATTAAAAAATAAATGCAAAAAAGTTTTAAAAATTAAAAAACATCATCCAGGCTTCATTTCAAAATGAAACGGGTCAGGATAGGCCGAAAAATAGAGAAGCAAAAAAATTTCATTCCTATCCGTTCGAACCCGACCGAGTTACAAAATTCAAAAATAAATGCAAAAAAATTTTTAAAAATTAAAAAACATCATCCAGGCTTCATTTCAAGATGAAACGGGTCAGGATAGGCCGAAAAATTGAGAAGAAAAAAAATTTCATTCCTATCCGTTCGAACTCGACCCGAGTTACACAATTCAAAAATAAATGCAAAAAAATTTTAAAAATTAAAAAACATCATCCAGGCTTCATTTCAAGATGAAACGGGTCAGGGTAGGCCGAAAAATAGAGAAGCAAAAAAAATTTCATTCCTATCCGTTCGAACCCGACCCGAGTTAGAAAATTCAAAAAGAAATGCAAAAAAAA
>NW_022155625.1:0-4366 GCF_001633185.2 Quercus lobata | reverse complement strand
CTGATTCCAAGAGAAAGAGGAGCCCTAAGGGCAAGGACATCGTGGACGAGGGAAAATCCCAACCTCCTAAGGAGAAGGATGAGACTCCGCGCACAAAACAACTGAAGATCGGACCCCAAGGCAAGGGCAAAGGACCCGCAGTTCAAACCTCTCAAGGCAAGGGAAAAGGAATTGATTCCCAATCCCTACCGAGCGCCTGGCTTCCTGCCCCAATGCTTCACGGGGGTCCATTACTGGAAACTGCCTCTCTGAGGGACCTTGGAGACGGCGAGGGTGGATACGTGGCGGATGCATTAGGGAGAACCATGTTACTCCCTAATGACATGGATGAGCTGAAGAGAATGAGGATGCAGGAGGTTTTTCTCAGTACTAAGAGATACTTGGGCATGGTAAGATTTCTTGAAACCTAACACTTTATTAACTCTTGTCACCGGTTGGTCACTCACTACACGTTCATCTTTCTTGACAGGCTCTCCAGGCAACCTATAGGATGGAGGAAGAAGTGCATAACAAGAGTAAGGCGGCCGAGAATGAACGCAAGAAGCGCATAACGGCCTCAAAGACTCTCGAAGCTTCTGAAAAGGAACTTGCCAAAGTCAAGGATGACTTAACAATGACTACCCGCGAGAGGGATAACGTCTCGGCGGGCCTTGCTAGTGCCCAAAAACAGGCCAAGGACCAAACCAAGCGCGCAATTGAAGCCGAGGACCAGCTGCGAACAGTCAGAGATCTGATCGAGGATTTAAATAAGCAGCTGGCCTCGGCTCTGCATGAGAAAGGAGTGGCAGAGTATGCCCGTGATGAAGCCGTAAGGGCAAAGCAGGAGGTCGAGTTTGCCAGGAATGAGGCAGAGGCTGCCAAGAATACAGCCGAGGACGATGGTTACAACATGGGAGTAGCCGAAACCCAAGCCACCCTTAAGGCGCAGATTCCTGGAGTGTGCAGGTTTTATTGCTCCCAGGTCTGGGAAGAAGCATTGAAGCGAGCTGAGGTGGACGCTTCATCAGATTTGTGGAAGGCAGAGAGCGTATTCTACCCGGCGGCCATCCGCGAGACCACTTCCACCAACTCTGTGACCACGGATGATCAACTCGAGGAAGGGGTCACCCCGTCGGAAAACTTACAAGCCAGTGGTTCCTCTAGCAAGGCGCCCACAGAGGGAAAACTTTAGGATGTGGCAGTGATATCGCAGCATGCGGATCCTGGGGCACCTACAGAGGTTACTGAGCCCAAGGTTGGCATTCAGGTGTCCAGTACAGAAGAACCAGCCACACTTGCACAGCCGCCACAGGCTATTCCCCTTGCTGTGGTCCCTCAGAGTATCAGTGTTGATCCTGTTCAGCCTTCCCCAGAAGGAACCGTCATTCCGGGCATCGAAGCTGATCTTGTTCCCATCTCCCAAGATGTCACCGACAAAAAAGCAGAAGAGTAGAAACCTTGGTTGGGCTTTTGTATTCGTTTCTATTTGAACGATTAACTTGTTTCTTTTCCTTTCACAAACTTCCTAATTTATTGATGGTTTACAAGCATTTGAACATGTATATATGAAATATTGTTTTTCCTTTTCCCTTCTGATTACATCGTTAACCGCCCTCGTTGATGCGCACTATTTACTTATGAACTCTGCACTGATTCATTTTAACATGTATAAATAGCTATGCATGCAATACATTCATCATCATGTTCCCCAAACCCTAACTTACTTGCACGCGCAGAGGCCTTAGATTCATTTCCAACCTTCGTCTTACGAAGATATAAGCATCATTTTCGACGTCATGCATAATAGCTAAATCTCGCTTAGTGCCTGGTTTTCCTCATCCAAGTAGTTGGATTCCCCATAGGCTTGAGTCCGAGGACCATGCAATGCTGCCTGGTTCTGTCCAAAAACCTAGTTTTCCTCATCACAGTAGTTGGTTTCCCCATAGGCTTGAGTCCGAGGACCATGCAATGCCTTGGTTCTGTCCAAAACCTAGTTTTCCTCATCCAAGTAGTTGGTTTCCCCATAGGCTTGAGTCCGAGGACCATGCAATGCCTTGGTTCTGTCCAAAAACCTAGTTTTCCTCATCCAAGTAGTTGGTTTCCCCATAGGCTTGAGTCCGTGGACCATGCAATGCCTTGGTTCTGTCCAAAAACCTAGTTTTCCTCATCCAGTAGTGGTTTTCCCATTAAGGCTTGTAGTCTTTTAGGACATGCATGGCCTTTGGTTGTCCTATACACCTATTTTTCCTTATACCAAGTTAGTTGGGTTTCCCATAGGCTTGAGTCCTGAGTTGGACCAGTTGCAATGCCTTGGGTTTTCCTTAAACCAGGTTTTTTCCTCATCAATAGTTGTTTCATAGGCTTGAAGTCGTGGGATATGGCATGCCTCGGGTTTCTGTCCAAAACCTGTTTTCCTTCATCAAAGTTAGTTGGTTTCCCATAAGCTTTGATCCGCTGGTCCGTGCCAATTGCCTTGGATTTTGTCCTTCATATTACCTTGTTTTTTCTCATCCTAAGGTAGGTTTGGTTTCCCATAGGCGTTTGAAGTCCGAGGGGACCATGCAAATGCTTGGTTCTGCCATTAAACCTAGTTCCTCATCCAAAGTAGTGGTTTCCCCATGGCTTGGTCCTGACTACGTCAATATGCCCTTGATGGTTCTGTCCAAAACCTAGTTTTCCGCATCCAGTAGTTTGGTTTCCCGTAGGCTATGAGTCTGTGGACCCATGCAATTGCCCTGGTTCTGTCTCAAAACCTGCTTTTTCTCATCCAAAGTGTTGGTTTGCAAACGTAAGAGAATATTAAGAAGATAAATGAATTGGACAGTGCAAGGCCTTGGTTCTGTCCAAAACTAGTAATATTTCTCTTTTCTACTTGGTTTCCCCATAGGCTTGAGTCCGAGGACCATGCAAGGCCTTGGTTCTGTCCAAAACTAGTAATATTTCTCTTTTCTACTTGGTTTCCCCATAGGCTTGAGTCCGAGGACCATGCAAGGCCTTGGTTCTGTCCAAAACTTATGAGCTTTCTTTTTTGTACTTGGTTTCCCCATAGGCTTGAGTCCGAGGACCATGCAAGGCCTTGGTTCTGTCCAAACCTAGTTTTTTCTACCAGTAGTTGGTTTCCATAGCTTGGTCCGTGGATGCAATGGCCTGGTTCTGTCAAAACCTAGTTTTTCTCATCCAAGTAGTGGTTTCCCCATGGCTTGAAGTAGCGTGGACTATGCAATGCCCTGTCTCGGGGGTTCTGTCCAAAACCTGTTTTTCTCTCCAAGTAGTTTGGTTCCCCATTAGGCTTTGAGTCCGTGTGGACATTGCATGCTTGGTTCTGTCCAAAACCAGTTTTTCCTCCTTCCAAGTAGCGTTGGTTTCCCATTAGGCTTGAGTCGGTGGACCATTTGCAATGCCTTGGTTTTGTCCAACCTAGTTTCCTCATTCCAAGTAGTTGGGTTCCCCATAGGCTTGAGTCCGTGGACTATGCAATGCCCTGGTTCTGTCCAAAACCTAGTTTTCCTCATCCAGGTAGTTGGTTTCCCCATAGGCTTGAGTCCGAGGACTATGCAATGCCATGGTTCTGTCCAAAACTTAGTTTTCCTCATCCAGGTAGTTGGTTTCCCCATAGGCTTGAGTCCGTGGACCATGCAATGCCCTGGTTCTGTCCAAAACATAGTTTTCTCCTCATTCCAAGAGTTGGTTCCATAAGGCGTTGAGTCTCGTGGACCATGTCAATGCCCTGTCTCTTCCAAAGCCTAAGTTTCCTCATCCAAGTAATGTTGGATTTCCGCCATAGGGCTTTGAGTCCGTGGACTCATGCAATGCCCTGGTTCCGACCAAAACCTATTGTTCCTCATCCAGGTAGTTGGTTTCCCCATAGGTTCTTGAAGTCGCGAGGACCTATGCAATTGCCGCTGATTCTGTCCAACACACTTAGTTTCCTACACCAGGTAGTTTGGTCGCCATAAGCTGAGTAACGTGGACCATTCGCAATGCCATTGGTTCTGTCCAAAGACCAGTTTTACTCATCCAAGTAGGTTGGTTTCACACCCATGAGGCTTGAGGTCCAGGAACTATGCAATGCCCTGGTTTTGTCCAAATGAGACTAATATTTCCTCATACCAAGTAGTTCTGGTTTTCCCATAGGCCTTGATCGGACTATGCAATGCCTGGTTTCTGTCCAAGACCCTAGTTTTCCTCATCCCAAGTAGTTGGTTTCCCCATAGGCTTGAGTCCGTGGACCATGCAATGCCTTGGTTCTGTCCAAAACCTAGTTTTCCTCATCCAAGTAGTTGGTTTCCTTATAGGCTTGAGTCCGAGGACTATGCAATGCCCTAGTTCTGTCCAAAACATAGTTTTCCTCATCCAGGTAGTTGGTTTCCCCATAGGCTTGAGTCCG
>NW_022155624.1:0-4367 GCF_001633185.2 Quercus lobata | reverse complement strand
ATCAAAGTGGAAAAGTTGCGCTTAGGAGAGTTGAGGGATAAGGAGAGAACTCGATTGGAAGTGGAAAATTTTTTTATTGAGAGGGAAAAACTTAGGATTGAGAAGGAAAGAGGTGAAGAAAATTTTAGGATTGAGAAGGAAAGAGTCATGATTGAGAGGAAAAAATTTGAGATGCAACATATGGTTAGAGGAGGAGAGATCATTGATGGAAAGATACAAGTGCATTGACTGGAGCAAAAAAAAAAAGCTTTTATGAACAAGCTCCCAAGAGAACATGGCAAGATGAAGTTCACCTTAAAATGGGTTTGATTGCATTTTGAGTAGCTAAGCTTTAGTATTTTAATTTAGGAAAAAGGTGGCCACATTTAAAGATGATTGCTTTGGTATAACCTTTTTATTTTATTTTAATTTTTATGATAAGCCATGATAGCCTTCAATTTTGTAATAAGCTATGATAGCTCATGTATTTGGTAGTGGCTTATGATAGGCCTTTATTATTTTTAGATCTTATAGATCCTTCATGTATTTAGTAGTGGTTAGTTCACAAACTTTAATCTTAAACTAGATGTATGTATAAACCTTTAAATTTATTGTTTATCTTGTTTGTGTTGTGACTTATGCGTGAATTGTTATATTTATGGAGTTGTGGCTTATGTCACTTAACTTTAATCTTGCATCTATAGTAATAATTACTTTCCAATTGTCTTGAAGGTTGCATCCATGAATTGCTCTTTGCTTGTCAAGTTGCTTCTTGATGACTTAGATGAGGATGAGATAATCGAAGAATTTGTTATGGAAACATCACAACCTAAATGTTGTCGCTCTATCCGACATAATCATTTGGTAGGTCATGAGAGGTTTTTTTTTTTTTAATTATTTTGCTCCCACACCAATATATCCACCCGCTTTATTTCGTAGGAGATTTCGGGATGAAGCGTTCTCTTTTTCTCCGTATTCAATCTAAGGTAGAAGCTCATGACTCTTACTTTGTCCAAAAAAGAAATAGTACCAACAAACTTGGTTTATCTTCATTACAAAAGATAACTGCTGCACTTAGAATGCTTGTGTATGGAGGTATGGGTATTTGATAGATGAAGTAGGATTGGAAGAAATATGTTAGAAAATTGATAAATTTTACTGTGGTTTAATTGATGTTTCTTTGAGGAATACTGAGAAGGCCCAAAACAATGAAGACATTGCTAGACTGTTGTTATGGCCCAACTCCAGTTTCCAAAGAGAGCGTGCTGCGTTTACACCTCGCCTCGCCAGCGAATTCATGCTACGTAAAGTTCAACGTGCGCTGCCATCATCTCGTGGTAGTCTATAGTAATTCCCCTATAGTTTCTGTCCTGACCTATGAGGGTAAAATATTAAACTTGTATCTTCCTTGATGTTTAGAAAAAAATGTTAAATATTGACGTAATTATGGAAAAGCCAGATGGCGGGGGAGAAGGTCGATCCCCTCACTTGTTGCCTTATAAGGTATGGAGGGTGACCAAACTTCCTACGTCATGTCGTAGGATTACAAGGAGGAGTTACTTGTTTCAACATAGGTTGAGCGTAGCCATGTACCCGAATCATGTTAAATACTTAGCTGTGTAGATGTCTTAAACGGAGCGGATGGAATCTAGGCCTTACTTGCACGATGTGGCTTATCTATACGAATGTCATCGCCTCGGGGATGAGGGGTATTATCTTAAATCCCGGAATGAGGACGTTAGGTTGATCTCTTGTCTCCCAATATCCAATAAGACAGTGAAGAATGACTTCCTTATTGCTTCTGGGGAGTGGTTCGACGGTATTCATTGTCCAACTCGGGCAGGAAACCCAGGTGCGGCGTCTCTAGGATTGGTCCCTTTTGGGATAGGATTTAGTATTGAGGGGTTACACTTTTTGCTTTCTTTATAATTGGAAGATTTTGTGGACTAATCCTCTTTTCCTTGATTGTTTGCAGATAAAATTCACGTCGCTCCTCGGCTAAACTTTGTGAACGTGCCAGCGCTGAACTACCTTCTTAGGTCGGAGATCTACGTTTCCGAGGACGGGCAGTTGCGTGCTGCCCATCTGGTTCTGGGCTATCAACCCCTGAGCAGCTCTTTCCAGGCTATCGGTCACGCTATAAGGGCTGGTAGTCCGAGGTTGGCTAGGATTGACGTGTCCAGGGACGGGCTCCTAGCTGAACACGATCTGCCACCAGTTGTGTTGCCCGGTGTTAGAGATCCCTACTTGGCAGAGCAGCTACCTCCGCCAGACGAGCCTAGTGCTGCCGCTCAGGTCGAAGAGGAAGCTGAATCATCTCGTCTTTCCCTTGAGGCAGAAATAGACGAGTTTTATTTTGAGGAGGAAGTTCAACAGACCCCCCTGGTGGAATTTTCTGATCCCGAAGGAGAGCGGGACCGACATTCTGCAGTTGGGGTTCCTTCCATCGTTCTTTGCTCGGACGATACTTCGGACGAGGAGATAGAGCCCATGGCAGAAAGAGGAAAAACTCTAAAGGAGCTGATGGCCTCCCGAGGGAAAGGCCGGCTGCCGAAAGGACAGTCCTCGAAGGCACCAACTCCACCACAGGGCAAGACCCTCCCTCCCGTGGCTCCTACGGACACCTCAGACCTTGGCCTTAAGGTTAATCCGGACTTAAAGAAGAAAAGGCCGGCCGACACTCCTGAGGAGGGCGAGGTGGCTGCTCAACCGACCAAGCAGCAAAAAACCACTCGCGCGCCAAGGAGCAGAAGGGGCAACTCCTCGGAGAGTCGAGACAAGGAGACTCTTGCGGATGTGCGTGCTACCCCGCGTGCATGGGGCCCCAGATTGGAGCTGGATGGGGTGGCCATTCCCTACAATGCTTCGATCCGAGATTACAATCGAGGCCGGGCGGGCTACGTGGCCGAGGCCCTAGAACAGCCCCTACTCCTTCCTCGGGATATGGAGGCTTATAGGCGGTTCTCTCAGCCCGAGATCTTCCTATCCCTTAAAAGGGATCTCGTGATGGTAAGTAATCCTTTTACTGTTTCATTAATTTCTTTGACCTTAGATTACAGCAATCTTGTTTCGTTTGTAGATTACCCAGCAGGTGTTCGTGGCTGAGGAATTTTGCCGTGGTAATAGTAGTCGGGCTGAGGTCGAGAATCAGGCGCGAGCGGAGGTGGAGAAAACCTTGGGGTCCCTCCAGCACGATTATACTGGACTTATGGACAAGTTCAAGGAGTCAGAAAACCGGCGCAAGTATGCAGAGGCTGGTTTGAAGAGTGCTAAGGCCCAGGCGGAGGACCAGCGCAAGGAGCTGTTCTCGACCCAGATTAACCTTGCCACCGAGAAACAGGCAGTGCAGGATCTCAAGACCGCTCTGCAAAGGGTCGAGGATGAGCTGCGACGGGCCAAAGAGGAGGTCCAACTGATCCGAGAAGCCACAGAGGCTGAGAAGAGTGCCGCCCGCCAGCTCGGGGCCGAAGAGACAGAGGCCAGGCTATCCGAGGAAATCCCCGAGGTATGCCGGGAGTATTGCGATATCTCATGGTCTCGTGCCCTCGACGCCGCAGGAGTTCCTGCTGACTCGGCGCTGAGACTGCCCGAGAGCATCTTCTATCCTAAAGAGATCCGAGCGCTTCCTGATGGTGTCCAAGCTGCCTCTGAGCAAGATCTGGCGACGCCTGATGCTGTCCTTGTGCCCAATATGGCGGATGATCCCGTCGTAGACTCTACCATCGAGGTTCCGCCTCCTCAGCCCGAGCAGAAAGGAGATCCTCCTGTTGAGGCTTAGCCTTCTAGGCTTTCGATCTTTGTACTCTTTCTTTCTTTTTTTTTTTTTTTTGACCGAGAGTCGTCCAATTTTCTCGCTTTTTTGTAAGGACCTCTCCTTTTAATGTACTCGGAATGTTAATACAAAATGTTCGTTTTGCTTACTAGGGATGCACGTCAGTAGTGTTCTTCTTTAAACATTTGCAACTATGTAGATACAGATAAACGGTCAAGATAGAAATGGGTTTTTGGGCTGTACATCTGAGAGTTGCGATGGCGCCAGACTGCGCGCACGTATTAAAATGGTTTCTTTTTAGTAATGATCTCTCAATCTACCATAAGCAATAATTTCCCCCAAGTCTGTGGCCCGAGGAGCCATGCAGGACTTAGGTTCTGTTTAGAGCTATGAATAGTTGTCTTAAGTATTAATTTCCCCTTAGTCTGTGGTCCGTGGAGCCATGCAGGACTAGGTTCTGTTTAAAACTTATTTTAGCAATAATTTCCCACAAGTCTGTGGTCCGAGGAGCCATGCAGGACTTGGGTTCTGTTTAAAACTATGGATAGTTGCCTTAAGTATTAATTTCCCCTTAGTCGGTGGTCCGTGGAGCCATGCAGGACTAGGTTCTGTTTAA
>NW_022155623.1:0-4373 GCF_001633185.2 Quercus lobata | reverse complement strand
TTTTTTAATTTTCTAACTCGGGTCGGGTTCGAACGGATAAGAAGGAAATTATTTTTGTTCTCTATTTTTCGGCCTGTCCTGACCCGTTTCGTCTTGAAATGAAGCCTGGATGATGTTTTTTAATTTTTAAAATTTTTTTGCATTTAGTTTTGAATTTTCTAACTCAGGTCGGGTTTGAACGGATTTGAAGGAAATTATTTTTGTTCCCTATTTTTCGGCCTGTCCTGACCCGTTTCGTCTTGAAATGAAGCCTGGATGATGTTTTTTTAATTTTTTCAATTTTTTTGCATTTAGTTTTGAATTTTCTAACTCGGGTCGGGTTCGAATGGATAGGAAGGAAATTATTTTTGTTCCCTATTTTTAGGCCTGTCCTGACCCGTTTCGTCTTCAATGATACTTGGATGATGTTTTTTAAGTTTTATAATTTTTTTACATTTATTTTAAGCCTGGATGATGTTTTTCAATTTTCATAATTTTTTTACATTTATTTTCGAATTTTCTAACTCGGGCCGAGTTCGAACGGATAGGAAAGAAATTTTTTTTGTTCTCTATTTTCCAGTCTGTCCTGACCCGTTTCGTCTTGAAATGAAGCCTGGATGATGTTTTTCAATTTTTAAAATTTTTTTGCATTTATTATTCCGAATTTTCTAACTCGCGGCCGGGGTTACGAACATAGAAGGAACATACACTTTTTGTTCTGATTTCCGGCCTGTCCTGAACCCGTTTCGTCTTGGAATGAAACATGGATTAGATTCATCTTCAATTTTTAGAATTTTTGCATTTATTTAATGAAATTTTCTAACTCGGGTCTGGTTGGTGTGGGGTGAGGCGTTGTGTTGTCGCGGGGGGCACACCCAGGGGGTATTCAGGGTTCGAACGGATAGGCAAAGAAATTTTTTATGTTCTCTATTTTTTGGCCTGTCTGACCGTTTCGTCCTGAAAATGAAGCGGATGATGTTTTTTTAATTCTAAAATTGTTTGCATTTATTTTTGAATTTTCTACTCGGGTCGGGTTCGAACGGATAAGAACCATGAAGATTTTTGATCTCTAATATTTTCGGCCTGTTCCTGGCCGCCGTTTTTTTTCCTAAATGAAGCCTGGATGATGTTTTTTTTAATTTTTCGAACTTTTTTGCTTCATTTTTTGAATTTTCTAACATCGGGTCGGGTTTCGAACGGATAGGAAGGGTGAAAATTTTTTTGGTCTCTCTATTTTTCGGCCTGTCCTGACCCGTTTTTTCCTGAAATGAAAGCCTGGATGATATTTTTTAATTTTTAGAACTTTTTTGCATTCATTTTTTAATTTTCTAACTCGGGTCGGGTTCGAACGGATAGGAATGAAATTTTTTTATTCTCTATTTTTCAGTCTGTCCTGACCCTTTACGTCTTGAAATGAACCCTGAATGATGTTTTTTAATTTTTAAAATTTTTTTGCATTTATTTTTGAATTCTCTAACTCGAGTCGGGTTCGAACGGATAGGAAATAAATTTTTTTTGTTCTCTATTTTTCGGCCTGTCCTGACCCGTTTCGTCTTGGAATGATGCCTGGAGAGTTTTTTAATTTTTAAAATTTTTATTGCATTTATTTTTGAATTTTCTAACTCGGGTCGGGATTGAACGAATAGAAATGAAATTTTTTTTTGTTCTCTATTTTTCGGCCTGTCCTGACCCGCTTCGTCTTGAAATGAAGCCCAGATGATGTTTTGTAATTTTTAGAATTTTTTTTGATGTTTTGTAATTTTTAGAATTTTTTTGCATTTATTTTGAATTTTCTAACTCGGGTCGGGTTTGAACGGATAGGAATGAAATTTTTTTTATTCCCTATTTTTCGGCCTTTTCTGACCCTAATCATCATGAAATGAAGCCTAGATGATGTTTTTTAATTTTTAAAATTTTTTTGCATTTATTTTTGAATTTTCTAACTCAGGTCGGGATTCAACGAATAGGAATGAATTTTTTTTTGTTCTCTATTTTTCGGCCTGTCCTGACCCGTTTCGTCTCGAAATGAAGCCTGGATGATGTTTTTTAATTTTTAAAATTTTTTTCCTTTTATTTTTGAATTTTCTAACTCGGGTCGGGTGCGACCGGATTGGAATGAATTTTTTTTTTTTCTGTATTTTTCGGCCTGTCCTGACCTGTTTCTTCTTGAAATGTAGCCCGGATGATGTGTTTTAATTCTTAGAAGTTTTTGCATTTATTTTTGAATTTTCTAACTCGGGTCTGGTTCGAACGGATAGGAAGAAAATTTTTTTTCTTCTCTATTTTTCGGCTTGTCCTGATCCGTTTCTTCTTGAAATGAAGCCTGGATGATGTTTTTTAATTTTTAAAATTTTTATGCGTTTATTTTTTGAATTTTCTAACTCGGGTCGGGTTCGATCGGATAGGAATGAAATTTTTTTTGTTATCTATTTTTCGATCTGTCCTGACCCGTTTCTTCTTGAAATGAAGCCTGGATGATGTTTTTTAATTTTTAAAATTTTTATGCGTTTATTTTTTGAATTTTCTAACTCGGGTCAGGTTCGATCGGATAGGAATGAAATTTTTTTTGTTATCTATTTTTCGATCTGTCCTGAACCGTTTCATCTAGAAATAAAGCCTGGATGATGTGTTTTAATTTTTAGAATTTTTTTGCATTTATTTTTTAATTTTCTAACTCGGGTCTGGTTTGAACGGATATGAATGAAATTTTTTTTCTTCCCTATTTTTCGGCCTGTCCTGACCTGTTTCTTCTTGAAATGAAGCCTGGATGATGTTTTTTAATTTTTAGAATTTTTTTGCATTTATTTTTGAATTTTCTAACTCGGGTCGGGTTCGATCGGATAGGAATGAAATTTTTTTTGTTATCTATTTTTCGATCTGTCCTGAACCGTTTCATCTAGAAATGAAGCCTGGATGATGTTTTTTAATTTTTAAAATTTTTTTTGTGTTTATTTTTTAATTTTCTAACTCGGGTCGGGTTCGAAAGGATATGAATGAAATTTTTTTCGTTCTCTATTTTTCGGCCTGTCCTGACCCGTTTCGTCATGAAATGAAGCTTGGATGATGTTTTTTAATTTTTAAAATTTTTTTGCTTTTATTTTTGAATTTTCTAACTCGGGTCGGGTTCGGACGGATCGGATTGAAATTTTTTTTGTTCTGTATTTTTCGGCCTGTGTCCTGACCTGTTTCTTCTTGAAATGTAGCCTGGATGATGTGTTTAATTTTTAGAATTTTTTTGCATTATTTTTGAATTTTCTAACTCGGGTCTGTTTTTGAACGGATAGGAAGAAAATTTTTTTTCTCCCTATTTCGGCCTGTCCTGACCTGTTTTCTTCTTGAAATGAAGCCTGGATGATGTTTTTAATTTAAAAATTTTTTTTGCGTTTATTTTTTGAATTTTCTAACTCGGGTCGGTGTTGATCGGATAGGAAATGAAATTTTTTTCTTCTCTATTTTTTGCCTGTTCATGACCTGGTTTATCGTTGAAATGAAGCCTGGACTGAGTTTTTTAATTTAGAATTTTTTTGCATTTATTTTTAAATTTGCTAACTCGAGTCGGGTTCGAACGGATCGGAAAGAAATTCTTTTATTCTCTATTTTCGGCCTGTCTTCACCCGTTTCGTCTTAAATTTGGAAAACCTGGATGATGTTTTTTGATTTTTAGAATTTTTTGCCGTTTATTTTTGAATTGTTCTTAACTCGGGTCGGGTCGAACGGATAGGAATGAAATTTTTTTCGTTCTCTATTTTTCGGCCTGTCCTGACCCGTTTCGTCTTGAAAAATGAAGCCTGGATGATGTTTTTTAATTTTTAAAATTTTTTTCCTTTTATTTTTGAATTTTCTAACTCGGGTCGGGTGCGAACGGATTGGAATGAATTTTTTTTTGTTCTGTATTTTTCGGCCTGTCCGTCCTGTTTCTTCTTGAAATGTAGCCCGGATGATGTGTTTTAATTTTTAGAAGTTTTTGCATTTATTTTTGAATTTTCTAACTCGGGTTTGGTTCGAACGGATAGGAAGAAAATTTTTTTTCTTCTCTATTTTTCGGCTTGTCCTGACCCGTTTCTTCTTGAAATGAAGCCTGGATTGTGTTTTTTAATTTTGAAAATTTTTATGCGTTTATTTTTTGAATTTTCTAACTCGGGTCGGGTTCGATCGGATTGGAATGAAATTTTTTTTGTTATCTATTTTTCGATCTGTCCTGAACCGTTTCATCTAGAAATGAAGCCTGGATGATGTTTTTTAATTTTTAAAATTTTTTTTGCGTTTATTTTTTAATTTTCTAACTCGGGTCGGGTTCGAAAGGATATGAATGAAATTTTTTTCGTTCTCTATTTTTCGGCCTGTCCTGACCCGTTTCGTCTTGAAATGAAGCTTGGATGATGTTTTTTAATTTT
>NW_022155622.1:0-4384 GCF_001633185.2 Quercus lobata | reverse complement strand
ATAAATGCAAAAAAATTCTAAAAATTACAAAACATCATCCATGCATCATTTCAAGACGAAACGGGTCAGGAAAGGCCTAAAAATAGAGAACAAAAAAAATTTCCATCCAAGCCGTTAGAATCCGAGCCGAGTTAGAAAATTCAAAAAATAACTGCAAAAAAATTCTAAAAATTAAATAACATAATCCAGGCATCATTTCAAGATGAAACGGATCAGGAAAGGCCGAAAAATAGAGAACAAAAAAAAATTTCCTTCCTATCCGTTCGAATACGAGCCGAGTTAGAAAATTCAAAAAAATAACTGCAAAAAAATTCTAAAAATTAAATAACATCATCCAAGCTTCATTTCAAGACGAAACGGGTCAGGAAAGGCCGAAAAATAGAGAAAAAAAAAATTTGCTTCCTATCCGTTCGAATCCGAGCCGAGTTAGAAAATTCAAAAAATAAATGCAAAAAAATTCTAAAAATTAAAAAACATCATCCAGGCTTCAATTCAGGACGAAACGGGTCAGGATTGGCCTAAAAATAGAGACAAAAAAAATTTCCTTCCTGTCCGCTTGAACCCGAGCCGAGTTAGAAAATTCAAAACATAAATGCAAAAAAATTCTAAAATTACAAAACATCATCCAGGCATCAGTTCAAGATGAAACGGGTCAGGAAAGGCCTAAAAAATTTAGAGAACAAAAAAAAAAAAAAAAAAATTCCTTTCCTATCCATTCGAAACCGAGCCGAGTTAGAAATTTCAAAAATAAATGCAAAAAAATTCTAAAAATTAAAAAACATCATCCAGGCTTCATTTCAAAATGAGACGGGTCTGGAAAGGCCGAAAAATAGAGAACAAAAAAAATTTCCTTCCCATCCGTTCGAACCCGAGCCGAGTTAGAAAATTCAAAAAAATAACTGCAAAAAAATTCTAAAAATTAAATAACATCATCCAAGCTTCATTTCAAGACGAATCGGGTCAGGAAAGGCCGAAAAATAGAGAAAAAAAAAATTTGCTTCCTATCCGTTCGAATCCGAGCCGAGTTAGAAAATTCAAAAAATAAATGCAAAAAAATTCTAAAAAATTAAAAAACATCATCCAGGCTTCGTTTCAAAACGAGACGGGTTTGGAAAGGCCGAAAAATAGAGAACAAAAAAAATTTCCTTCCTATCCGTTCGAACCCGAGCCGAGTTAGAAAATTCAAAACATAAATGCCAAAAAATTCTAAAAATTACAAAACATCATCCAGGCTTCATTTCAAGACGACACGGGACAGGAAAAGCCGAAAAATAGAGAACAAAAAAAATTTCCTTCCTATCCGTTCGAATCCGAGCCGAGTTAGAAAATTCAAAAAATAACTGCAAAAAAATTATAAAAATTAAATAACATCATCCAGGCTTCATTTCAAGACGAAACGGGACAGGAAAAGCCAAAAAATAGAGAACAAAAAAAATTTCCATCCTATACGTTCGAATCCGAGCCGAGTTAGAAAATTCAAAAAATAACTGCAAAAAAATTCTAAAAATTAAATAACATCATCCAGGCTTCATTTCAAGACGAAACGGGTCAGGAAAGGCCGAAAAATAGAGAGAAAAAAAATTTGCTTCTTATCCGTTCGAATCCGAGCCGAGTTAGAAAATTCAAAAAATAAATGCAAAAAAATTCGAAAAATTAAAAAACATCATCCAGGCTTCAATTCGGGACGAAACGGGTCAGGATTGGCCTAAAAATAGAGAACAAAAAAAATTTCCTTCCTGTCCGCTTGAACCCGAGCCGAGTTAGAAAATTCAAAACATAAATGCAAAAAAATTCTAAAAATTACAAAACATCATCCAGGCATCATTTCAAGACGGAAACGGGTCAGGAAAGGCCGAAAAATAGAGAGAAAAAAAATTTGCTTCCTATCCGTTCGAATCCGAGCCGAGTTAGAAAATTCAAAAAATAAATGCAAAAAAATTCTAAAAATTAAAAAACATCATCCAGGCTTCATTTCAGGACCAAATGGATCAGAAAGGGCCTAAAAATAGTAACAAAAAAATTTCCTTCCCTATCCGTTTCGAACCCGAACCCGAGTTAGAAAATTCAAAAATAAATGCAAAAAAATTCTAAAAAATTTAAAAAAACATCATCCAGGCTTCAATCAAGGACGAAACGGTCAGGATTGGCCTAAAAATAGAGAACAAAAAAAATTTTCCTTCCTGTCCGCATTGAAACCCGAGCGAGTTAGAAAATCAAAACAATAAATGCAAAAAAATTTCTAAAAATTACAAACCATAATCCAAGGGCATCATTATAAACAAGATGAAACGGGTCAGGAAAGGCCTAAAAATAGAGAACAAAAAAAATTCCCTTCCTGTCCGCTCGAACCCGAGCCGAGTTAGAAAATTCAAAACATAAATGCAAAAAAATTCTAAAAATTACAAAACATCATCCAGGCATCATTTCAAGACGAAACGGGACAGGAAAAGCCGAAAAACAGAGAACAAAAAAAATTTCCTTCCTATCCGTTCGAATCCGAGCCGAGTTAGAAATTCAAAACATAAATGCAAAAAAATTCTAAAAATTAAAAAACATCATCCAGGCTTCAATTCAGGACGAAACGGGTCAGGATTGGCCTAAAAATAGAGAACAAAAAAAATTTCCTTCCTGTCCGCTTGAACCCGCAGCCGAGTTAGAAAATTCAAAAACATAATGCCAAAAAAATTTCTAAAAATTACAAAAACATCATCCAGCTTCATTTCAAGACGACACGGGACAGGAAAAGCCGAAAAATAGAGAACAAAAAAAATTTCCTTCCTATCCGTTCGAATCCGAGCCGAGTTAGAAAATTCAAAAAATAACTGCAAAAAAATTCTAAAAATTAAATAACATCATCCAGGCTTCATTTCAAGACGAAACGGGACAGGAAAAGCAAAAAAATAGAGAACAAAAAAAATTTCCTTCCTATACGTTCGAATCCGAGCCGAGTTAGAAAATTCAAAAAATAACTGCAAAAAAATTCTAAAAATTAAATAACATCATCCAGGCTTCATTTCAAGACGAAACGGGTCAGGAAAGGCCGAAAAATAGAGAGAAAAAAAATTTGCTTCCTATTCGTTCGAATCCGTGCCGAGTTAGAAAATTCAAAAAATAAATGCAAAAAAATTCTAAAAATTAAAAAACATCATCCAGGCTTCAATTCGGACGAAACGGGTCAGGATTGCTAAAAATAGAGAACAAAAAAAATTTCCTTCCTGTCCGCTTGAACCCGAGCCGAGTAGAAAATCAAAACATAAATGCAAAAACAAAATTTCTAAAATTTACAAAACATCATCCAGCATCATTTCAAGACGAAACGGCGTGCAAAACGCTGAAAATAAAACAAAAAATTCCCTTCCTAGCGCGTGCGAAATGCGCGACCGAGCTTAGAAATATCAAAAAATAATGCAAAAAAATTCTAAAATTAAATTAACATCAATCCAGGCAAATCATTTCAAGACGAAATGGATCAGGAAAGGCCTTAAAAAATAGTGAATCTATATATAAAAATTTCCTTTCCATCCGTTCGAAACCCGACCTATAATTCAAAAATAAATGCAAAAAAATTCTAAAAATTAAAAAACATCATCCAGGAACTTCAATTCAGGACGAAACGGGTCAGGATGGCCTAAAAATAGAGAACAAAAAATTCCTCCTCCTCTAATATCTCATCTATGTTAGAAAATTCAAAACATAAATGCAAAAAAATTCTAAAAATTACAAAACATAATCCAGGCATCATTTCAAGATGAAACGGGTCAGGAAAGGCCAAAAAATAGAGAACAAAAAAAATTTCCTTCCTATCCGTTAGAATCCGAGCCGAGTTAGAAAATTCAAAAAATAACTGCAAAAAAAATTCTAAAAATTAAATAACATCATCCAGGCATCATTTCAAGACGAAACGATCGGAAAGGCTAAAAAATAGTGAACAAAAAAATTTCCTTTCCTACCCCTTCAGAACCCGAGCCGAGTTAGAAAATTCAAAAATAAATGCAAAAAAATTCTAAAAATTAAAAAAACATCATCCAGGCTTCGTTTCAAAACGAGACGGGTTTGGAAAGGCCGAAAAATAGAGAACAAAAAAAATTTCCTTCCTATCCGTTCGAACCCGAGCCGAGTTAGAAAATTCAAAACATAAATGCCAAAAAATTCTAAAAATTACAAAACATCATCCAGGCTTCATTTCAAGACGACACGGGACAGGAAAAGCCGAAAAATAGAGAACAAAAAAAATTTCCTTCCTATCCATTTGAATCCGAGCCGAGTTAGAAAATTCAAAAAATAACTGCCAAAAAATTCTAAAAATTAAATAACATCATCCAGGCTTCATTTCAAGACGAAACGGGACAGGAAAAGCCAAAAAATAGAGAACAAAAAAAATTTC
>NW_022155621.1:0-4399 GCF_001633185.2 Quercus lobata | reverse complement strand
GGCCTGTACTGTCACGTTTCGTCCTGAATTGAAGCCTTCATGTTGTTTTGTAATTTTTAGAATTTTTTTGCATTTATTTTTGAATTTTATAACTCGGGTCGGGTTCGAACGGATAGGAATGAAATTTTTTTTGTTCTCTATTTTTCGGCCTGTCCTGACCCGTTTCATCTTGAAATGAAGCCTGGACAATGTTTTTTAATTTTTAAAATTTTTTTGCATTTATTTTTGAATTTTCTAACTCGAGTCGGGTTCGAACGGAAAGAATGAAATTTTTTTTGTTATCTATTTTTCTGCCTGTCCTGACCCGTTTCGTCTTGAAATGAAGCCCGGATGATATTTTGTAATTTTCATAATTTTTTTGCATTTATTTTTGAATTTTCTAACTCGGGTCGGGTTCGAACGGATAGGAATGAAATATTTTTTATTCTCTATTTTTCGACCTGTCCTGACCCGTTTCGTCTTGAAATGAAGCGTGGATGTTGTTTTTTAATTTTTAAAATTTTTTTGCATTTATTTTTGAATTTTCTAACCCGAGTCTGGTTCGAACGGAAAGAATGAATTTTTTTTTATTCTCTATTTTTTGGCCTTTCCTGACCCGTTTCGTCTTGACATGAAGCCCGGATGATGTTTTGTAATTTTTAGAATTTTTTTGCATTTACTTTTGAATTTTATAACTCGGGTCGGGTTCTAACGGATAGGAATGAAATTTTTTTTGTTCTCTATTTTTCGGCCTGTCCTGACCCGTTTCGTCTTGAAAATGAAGCCCGGATGATGTTTTGTAATTTTTAGAATTTTTTTGCATTTATTTTTGAATTTTCTAACTCGGGTCGGGATTCGAACGAATAGGAATGAAATTTTTTTTGTTCTCTATTTTTTGGGCTGTCCTGACCCGTTTCATCTGAAATGAAGCCTGGATGTTGTTTTTTAATTTTTAAAATTTTTTGCATTTATTTTGAATTTTCTAACTCGAGTCGGGTTCGAACGGAAAGAATGAATTTTTTTTTTATTCTCATTTTTTGACCTTTCCTGACCCGTTTCCCGTCTTGAAAATGAAAGCCGGATGATGTTTTGTAATTTTTTAGATTTTTTTGCATTTATTTTTTGAATTTTTCTAACCGGGTCGGGTTTTGAACGGATAGGAATAAATTTTTTTTTATTCTCTATTTTTCGGCCTGTCCTCACTGTTTCATCCTTGAAAATGAAGCCCGGATGAATGTTTTGTAATTTTTAGAATTTTTTGCATTTATTTGGAAATTTTCTTAAACTCGGTGTCGGGTTCGATAAGATAGGAAATGAATTTTTTTATTCTCTATTTTTTGGCTTTCCTGTCCCGTTTCGTCTTGAAATGAAGCCCGGATGATTTTTTGTAATTTTTAGAATTTTTTTGCATTTTTTTTTGAATTTTCTAACTCGGGTCGGGTTCAAACGGATAGGAATGAAATTTTTTTTGTTCTCTATTTTTCGGCCTGTACTGTCACGTTTCGTCCTGAAATGAAGCCTTCATGTTGTTTTTTAATTTTTAGAATTTTTTTGCATTGATTTTTGAATTTTATAACTCGGGTCGGGTTCGAACGGATAGGAATTAAATTTTTTTTGTTCTCTATTTTTCGGCCTGTCCTGACCCGTTTCATCTTGAAATGAAGCCTGGACAATGTTTTTTAATTTTCAAAATTTTTTTGCATTGATTTTTGAATTTTTTAACTCGGGTCGGGTTCGTACGGATAGAAATGAAAATTTTTTTCTTCTCTATTTTTCGGCCTGTCCTGACCCGTTTCCCATTGAAATGAAGCCTGGATGATGTTTTTTAATTTTTAAAATTTTTTTGCATTTATTTTTGAATTTTCTAACTCGGGTGCGGGTATCGAAGGATAGGATGAAATTTTTTTATATTCCTATTTTTCGACTGTCCTGACTCGTTTCGTCTTGAAATGAAGCCCTGGATGTTGTTTTTTAATTTTTAAAATTTTTTTACATTTATTTTTGAATTTTCTAACTCGAGTCTGGTTCGAACGGAAAGAATGAATTTTTTTTTATTCTCTATTTTTTGGCCTTTCCTGACCCGTTTCGTCTTAAAATGAAGCCCGGATGATGTTTTGTAATTTTTAGAATTTTTTCGCATTTATTTTTGAATTTTATAACTCGGGTCAAGTTCGAACGGATAGGAATGAAATTTTTTTTGTTCTCTATTTTTCGGCCTGTCCTGACCTGTTTCGTCTTGAAATGAAGCCTGGATAATGTTTTTTAATTTTTAAAATTTTTTTACATTTATTTTTGAATTTTCTAACTCGAGTCGGGTTCGAACGGAATGAATGAAATTTTTTTTGTTCTCTATTTTTCTGCCTATCCCGACCCGTTTCGTCTTGAAATGAAGCCGGGATGATATTTTGTAATTTTTAGAATTTTTTTGCATTTATTTTTGAATTTTCTAACTCGGGTCGGGTTTGAATGGATAGGAATGAAATTTTTTTTATTCTCTATTTTTCGGCCTTTTCTGAACCGTATCATCATGAAATGAAGCCTGGATGATGTTTTTTAATTTTTAAAATTTTGTTGTATTTATTTTTGAATTTTATAACTCGGGTTGGGTTCGAACGGATAGGAATGAAATTTTTTTTGTTCTCTATTTTTCGGCCTGTACTGACCCGTTTCGTTTTGAAATGAAGCCCGGATGATGTTTTGTAATTTTTAGAATTTTTTTGCATTTTTTTTCGAAATTTTTCTACTCGCAGTCGGGTCAACGATAGATGAATTTTTTTTTTTTTTTCTATTTTTCGGCCTGTACTGTCACGTTTCGTCCTGAAATGAACCTTCATGTTTGTTTTTAATTTTTAGAATGTTTTTGCATTTATTTTTTTGAATTTTATAACTCGGGTCGGGTTCGAACGGATAGGAATGAATTTTTTTTGTTCTCTATTTTTCCGGCCTGTCCTGACCCTTTCGTCTTTGAATGAAGCCTGGACATGTTTTTTTTTAATTTTTAAATTTTTTTGCCATTTAATTTTTGAAATTTTCTAACTCGAGTCGGGGTTCGAACGGAAAGAATGAAATTTTTTTTTTGTATCTATTTTTCCTGCCTGTCCTGGACCCGTTTCGTCTTGAAATGAAGCCCGGATGAATATTTTGAATTTTAGAATTTTTTTGCATTTATTTTTGAATTTTCTAACTCGGGTCGGGTTCGAACGGATAGGAATGAAATATTTTTTATTCTCTATTTTTCGACCTGTCCTGACCCGTTTCGTCTTGAAATGAAGCGTGGATGTTGTTTTTTAATTTTTAAAATTTTTTTGCATTTATTTTTGAATTTTCTAACCCGAGTCTGGTTCGAACGGAAAGAATGAATTTTTTTTTATTCTCTATTTTTTGGCCTTTCCTGACCCGTTTCGTCTTGACATGAGGCCCGGATGATGTTTTGTAATTTTTAGAATTTTTTTGCATTTACTTTTGAATTTTATAACTCGGGTCGGGTTCTAACGGATAGGAATGAAATTTTTTTTGTTCTCTATTTTTCGGCCTGTCCTGACCCGTTTCGTCTTGAAAATGAAGCCCGGATGATGTTTTGTAATTTTTAGAATTTTTTTGCATTTATTTTTGAATTTTCTAACTCGGTCGGGATCGAACGAATAGGAATGAAATTTTTTTTGTTCTCTATTTTTTGGGCTGTCCTGACCCGTTTCATCTTGAAATGAAGCCTGGATGTTGTTTTTTAATTTTTAAATTTTTTTTGCATTTATTTTTGAATTTTCTAACTCGAGTCGGGTTCGAACGGAAAGAATGAATTTTTTTTTTATTCTCTATTTTTTGACCTTTCCTGACCCGTTTCGTCTTGAAATGAAGCCCGGATGATGTTTTGTAATTTTTAGAATTTTTTTGCATTTATTTTTGAATTTTCTAACTCGGGTCGGGTTTGAACGGATAGGAATGAAATTTTTTTTATTCTCTATTTTTCGGCCTGTCCTCACCTGTTTCATCTTGAAATGAAGCCCGGATGATGTTTTGTAATTTTTAGAATTTTTTTGCATTTATTTTGGAATTTTCTAACTCGGGTCGGGTTCGAATAGATAGGAATGAAATTTTTTTTATTCTCTATTTTTTGGCTTTTCCTGTCTCGTTTCGTCTTGAAATGAAGCCCGGATGATGTTTTGTAATTTTTAGAATTTTTTTGCATTTATTTTGAATTTTCTAACTCGGGTCGGGTTTGAACGGATAGGAATGAAATTTTTTTTATTCCCTATTTTTCGGCCTTTTCTGACCCTAATCATCATGAAATGAAGCCTAGATGATGTTTTTTAATTTTTAAAATTTTTTTGCATTTATTTTTGAATTTCCTAACTCAGGTCGGGATTCAACGAATAGGAATGAAATTTTTTTTATTCTCTATTTTGCGGCCTGTCCTGACCCG
>NW_022155620.1:0-4402 GCF_001633185.2 Quercus lobata | reverse complement strand
CTTGAAATGAAGTCTGGATGTGTTTTTTTTAATTTTTAAAATTTTTTTGCAATTTGTTTTTTTGAATTTTGTAACGTCGGGTCGGGTTCGAACGGATAGGAATGAAAATTTTTTTTTCTCTATTTTTTGGCTTGGTCCTGACCCGTTCGTTCATGAATGAGCCTGGATGATGTTTTTAATTTTTAAAAATTTTTCAGCCCCTAAATTTTTGAATTTTGTAACTCGGGACGGGTTTCAAACGGCTAGGAAATGAAATTTTTTTTGTTCTCTAATTTTTCGGCTTGCCCTGACCCGTTTCGTCTTGAATGAAGCCTGGATGAGTTTTTTAATTTTTAATTTTTTGGCATTTATTTTTTGAATTTTTTAACTCGGGCCGGGTTCGAACGGATAGAATGAAATTTTTTTTGTTCTCTATTTTTCGGCCTGCCCTGACCCGTTTCGTCTTGAAATGAAGCCTGGATGATGTTTTTTAATTTTTAAAATTTTTTTACCTTTATTTTTGAATTTTGTAACTCGCGACGGGTTCAAACGGATAGCAATGAAATTTTTTTTGTTCTCTATTTTTCGGCCTGTCCTGGCCCGTTTCCTCTTGAAATTAAGCCTGGATGATATTTTTTAATTTTTATAATTTTTTTGCATTTATTTTTGAATTTTGTAACTTGGGTCGGGTTCGAACGGATAGGAATGAAAATTTTTTTCTTCTCCATTTTTTGGCTTGTCCTGACCCGTTTCGTCATGAAATGAAGCCTGGATGATGTTTTTTAATTTTTAAAATTTTTTTTCCTTCATTTTTGAATTTTGTAACTCGAGACGGGTTCAAACGGATAGGAATGAAATTTTTTTTGTTCTCTATTTTTCGGCCTGTCCTGGCCCGTTTCATCTTGAAATAAAGCCTGGATGATGTTTTTTAATTTTTAAAATTTTTTTGCATTTATTTTTAAATTTTGTAACTCGGGTCGGGTTCGAACGGATAGGAATGAAATTTTTTTTTCTTCTCTATTTTTTGGCTTGTCCTGACCCGTTTCGTCATGAAATGAAGCCTGGATGATGTTTTTTAATTTTTAAAATTTTTTTGCCTTATTTTTGAATTTTGTAACTCGGGACGGTTCAAACGGATAGGAATGAAATTTTTTTTGTTCTCTATTTTTCGGCCTGTCCTGACCCGTTTCGTCTTGAAATGAAGCCTGGATGATGTTTTTTAATTTTTAAAATTTTTTTGCATTTATTTTTTGAATTTTCTAACTCGGGTCGGGTTCTAACGGAATAGGAACTGAATTTTTTTTGTTCTCTATTTTTCGGCCTGCCTGACCCTTTTCGTCTCGAAATGAAACCCGGATGATGTTTTGTAATTTTTAGAATTTTTTTGCATTTATTTTTGAATTTTCTAACTCGGGTCGGGTTCGAACGGATAGGAATTAAATTTTTTTTATTCTCTATTTTTCGGTCTTTCCTGACCCGTATCATCATGAAATGAAGGATTGGATTGATTGTTTTTTAGTTAAAATTTTTTCAGCCTAAAATTTTTGATTTTGTTAACTCGGACGGAGTTTCAAACGGATAGGAATGAAATTTTTTTTTGTTCTCTATTTTTCGTGCCGCCCTGACCCGTTTCGTCTTGAAATTGAGTCTGGATGATGTTTTATTTTTAAAATTTTTTTACCTTTCATTTTTGAATTTTGTAATCGAGACGGGTTTTCAACGGATAGGAATGAAATTTTTTTTTGTCTCTATTTTTTGCCTGTCCTGGCCCATTTCATCTTGAAATGATAAGCCTCGATGATGTTTTTTAATTTTTAAAATTTTTTTGCATTTATTTTTGAATTTTGTAACTCGGTCGGGAGTTCGAACGGATTAGGGAATTTGAAAATTTTTTTCTTCTCTATTTTTTGGCTTGGTCCTGATCCCGTTTCGTCATGAAATGAAGCCTGGATTCATGTTTTTTTATGTTTTTAAATTTTTCAAGCCTTAATTTTTGAATTTTGTAACTCGGGACGGGTTCAAACGGATAGGAATGAAATTTTTTTTGTTCTCTATTTTTCGGCCTGCCCTGACCCGTTTCGTCTTGAAATGAAGCCTGGATGATGTTTCTTAATTTTTGAAATTTTTTTACATTTATTTTTGAATTTTTTAACTCGGGTCGGGTTCGAACGGATAGGAATGAAATTTTTTTTCTTCTCTATTTTTCGGCCTATTCTTACCCGTTTGATCTTGAAATGAAGCCTGGATGAGCTTTTTTAACTTTTAAAATTTTTTTGCATTTCTTTTTGAATTTTGTAACTCGGGTCGGGTTCGAACGGATAGGAATGAAAATTTTTTTTCTTCTCTATTTTTTGGCTTGTCCTGACCCGTTTCGTCATGAAATGAAGACTGGATGATGTTTTTTAATTTTTAAAATTTTCCTGCCTAAATTTTTGAATTTTGTAACTCGGGACGGGTTCAAACGGATAGGAATGAAATTTTTTTGTTCTCTTATTTTTCGGCCTGCCCTGACCCGTTTCGTCTTGAAATGAAGCCTGGATGATATTTTTTTAATTTTTTAAATTTTTTACCTCATTTTTTGAATTTTTGTAAAAAAAAACTCCAGAGGGTTCAAACGGATAGGAATGAAATTTTTTGTTCTCTATTTTTCGGCCTGTCCTGGACCCGTTGATTCTTGAAATGAAGCTGGATGATATTTTTAATTTTTTAAAATTTTTTTTGCATTTATTTTGAATTTTGTTAACTTACGGGTCGGGTCGAACGGATAGGAATGAAAATTTTTTTCTTCTCTATTTTTTGTCTTGTCCTGACCCGTTTCGTCATGAAATGAAGCCTGGATGATGTTTTTTAATTTTTAAAATTTTTTTGCCTTCATTTTTGAATTTTGTAACTCGAGACGGGTTCAAACGGATAGGAATGTAATTTTTTTTGTTCTCTATTTTTCGGCCTGTCCTGGCCCGTTTCATCTTGAAATGAAGCCTGGATGATGTTTTTTTAAATTTTTTCCATTTATTTAAATTTTGTAACTCGGGTCGGGCTTCCGAACGGAATAGGAAATGAAAATTTTTTTCTCTCTATTTTTGGCTTGTCACTGACCGTTTCGTCATGAAATGAAGACTGGATGATGTTTTTTAATTTTTAAAATTTCAGCCTAATTTTGAATTTTGTAACTCGGGACGGGTTCGAACGGATAGTGAAATTTTTTGTTCTCATTTTTCGGCCTGCCTGACAGCCGTTTGTCTTGAAATGAAGTCTGGATGATGTTTTTTTAATTTTTAAAATTTTTTTGCATTTATTTTTGAATTTTTTAACTCGGGCCGGGTTCGAACGGATAGGAATAAAATTTTTTTTGTTCTCTATTTTTCGGCCTGCCCTGACCCGTTTCGTCTTGAAATGAAGCCTGGATGATGTTTTTTAATTTTTAAAATTTTTTTACCTTTATTTTTGAATTTTGTAACTCGAGACGGGTTCAAACGGATACCAATGAAATTTTTTTTGTTCTCTATTTTTCGGCCTGTCCTGGCCCGTTTCCCCTTGAAATAAAGCCTGGATGATATTTTTTAATTTTTATAATTTTTTTGCATTTATTTTTGAATTTTGTAACTCGGGTCGGGTTCGAACGGATAGGAATGAAAATTTTTTTCTTCTCTATTTTTTGGCTTGTCCTGACCCGTTTCGTCATGAAATGAAGCCTGGATGATGTTTTTTAATTTTTAAAATTTTTTTTCCTTCATTTTTGAATTTTGTAACTCGAGACGGGTTCAAACGGATAGCAATGAAATTTTTTTTGTTCTCTATTTTTCGGCCTGTCCTGGCCCGTTTCCTCTTGAAATGAAGCCTGGATGATATTATTTAATTTTTATAATTTTTTGCATTTATTTTTGAATTTTGTAACTCGGGTCGGGTTCGAACGGATAGGAATGAAAATTTTTTTCTTCTCTATTTTTTGGCTTGTCCTGACCCGTTTCGTCATGAAATGAAGCCTGGATGATGTTTTTTAATTTTTAAAATTTTTTTTCCTTCATTTTTGAATTTTGTAACTCGAGACGGGTTCAAACGGATAGGAATGAAATTTTTTTTGTTCTCTATTTTTCGGCCTGTCCTGGCCCGTTTAATCTTGAAATGAAGCCTGGATGATGTTTTTTAATTTTTAAAATTTTTTTGCATTTATTTTTAAATTTTGTAACTCGGGTCGGGTTCGAACGGATAGGAATGAAAATTTTTTTTCTTATCTATTTTTTGGCTTGTCCTGACCCGTTTCGTCATGAAATGAAGACTGGATGATGTTTTTTAATTTTTAAAATTTTTCAGCCTAAATTTTTGAATTTTGTAACTCGGGACGGGTTCAAACGGATAGGAATGAAATTTTTTTTGTTCTCTATTTTTCGGCCTGCCCTGACCCGTTTCGTCTTGAAATGAAGCC
>NW_022155619.1:0-4439 GCF_001633185.2 Quercus lobata | reverse complement strand
TTAGAATTTTTTTGCATTTATTTTGGAATTTTCTAACTCGGGTCGGGTTCGAATAGATAGGAATGAAATTTTTTTATTCTCTATTTTTTGGCCTTTCCTGACCCGTTTCGTCTTGAAATGAAGCCCGGATGATGTTTTGTAATTTTTAGAATTTTTTTGCATTTTTTTTTGTATTTTCTAACTCGGGTCGGGTTCAAACGGTTTGGAATGAAATTTTTTTTGTTCTCTATTTTTCGGCCTGTACTGTCACGTTTCGTCCTGAATTGAAGCCTTCATGTTGTTTTGTAATTTTTAGAATTTTTTTGCATTTATTTTTGAATTTTATAACTCGGGTCGGGTTCGAACGGATAGGAATGAAATTTTTTTTGTTCTCTATTTTTCGGCCTGTCCTGACCCGTTTCGTCTTGAAATGAAGCCTGGACAATGTTTTTTAATTTTTAAAATTTTTTTGCATTTATTTTTGAATTTTCTAACTCGAGTCGGGTTCGAACGGAAAGAATGAAAATTTTTTTGTCTTATTTTGTCTGCCTGCTGACCCGTTTCGTCTTGAAATGAAGCCTGGATGATGTTTTTGTAATTTTTAAAAAAAAATTTCATTTATTTTTAAATTTTCGAACTCGGGTCGGGTTCGAACGGATAGGAATGAAATTTTTTTTATCCTCTATTTTTCGACCTGTCCTGACCCGTTTCGTCTTGAAATGAAGCCCGGATGTTGTTTTTTAATTTTTAAAATTTTTTTGCATTTATTTTTGAATTTTCTAACTCGGGTCGGGTTCAAACGGACAGGAATGAAATTTTTTTTGTTCTCCATTTTTCGGCCTGTACTGTCACGTTTCGTCCTGAAATGAAGCCTGGATGATGTTTTTGTAATTTTTAAAAAAAATTTTCATTTATTTTTAAATTTTCGAACTCGGGTCGGGTTCGAACGGATAGGAATGAAATTTTTTTTATCCTCTATTTTTCGACTTGTCCTGACCCGTTTCGTCTTGAAATGAAGCCCGGATGTTGTTTTTTAATTTTTAAAATTTTTTTGCATTTATTTTTGAATTTTCTAACTCGAGTCTGGTTCGAACGGAAAGAATGAAATTTTTTTTGTTCTCTATTTTTCGGCCTGTCCTGACCCGTTTCATCTTGAAATGAAGGCCGGATGATGTTTTGTAATTTTTAGAATTTTTTTGCATTTATTTTGGAATTTTCTAACTCGGGTCGGGTTCGAATAGATAGGAATGAAATTTTTTTTATTCTCTATTTTTTGGCCTTTCCTGACCCGTTTCGTCTTGAAATGAAGCCCGGATGATGTTTTGTAATTTTTAGAATTTTTTTGCATTTTTTTTTGAATTTTCTAACTCGGGTCGGGTTCAAACGAATAGGAATAAAATTTTTTTTGTTCTCTATTTTTCGGCCTGTACTGTCACATTTCGTCCTGAATTAAAGCCTTCATGTTGTTTTGTAATTTTTAGAATTTTTTTGCATTTATTTTTGAATTTTATAACTCGGGTCGGGTTCGAACGGATAGGAATGAAATTTTTTTTGTTCTCTATTTTTCGGCCTGTCCTGACCCGTTTCGTCTTGAAATGAAGCCTGGACAATGTTTTTTAATTTGTAAAATTTTTTTGCATTTATTTTTGAATTTTCTAACTCGAGTTGGGTTCGAACGGAAAGAATGAAATTTTTTTTGTTCTCTATTTTTCTGCCTGTCCTGACCCGTTTCGTCTTGAAATGAAGCCCGGATGATATTTTGTAATTTTTAGAATTTTTTGCATTTATTTTTGAAATTTTTCTTACTGGGTCAGGTTCGAAAGAAGGATAGAAAGAAATTTTTTTTATTCTCTATTTTTCGGCCTTTCCTGACCCGTTTCGCCCTGAAATGAAGCCTGGTTGATGTTTTTTTTAATTTTCAAAATTTTTTTGCATTTATTTTTCAATTTCTAACTTGGGCCGAGTTCGAACGGATGTGAAAGAAATTTTTTTTTTCTCTATTTTCCGGTCTGTCCTGACCCGTTTCGTCTTGAATTGAAGCCTGGATGATGTTTTTCAATTTTTAAAATTTTTTTGCATTTATTTTTGAATTTTCTAACTCGGGCCGGGATTGAACGAATAGGAATGAAATTTTTTTTGTTCTCTATTTTTCGGCCTGTCCTGATCCGTTTCGTCTTGAAATGAAGCCTGGATGTTGTTTTTTAATTTTGAAAATTTTTTTGCATTTATTTTTGAATTTTCTAACTCGGGTCGGGATCGAACGAATAGGAATGAAATTTTTTTGTTCTATATTTTTCGGCCTGTCCTGACCCGTTTCGTCTTGAAATGAAGCCCGGATGATGTTTTGTAATTTTTAGAATTTTTTGCATTTATTTTTGAATTTTCTAACTCGGGTCGGGTTTAAACGGATATGAATGACATTTTTTTTATTCTCTGTTTTTCGACCTGTCCTGACCCGTTTCGTCTTGAAATGAAGCCCGGATGATGTTTTGTAATTTTTAGAATTTTTTTCCATTTATTTTTGAATTTTCGAACTCGGGTCGGGTTCGAACGGGTAGGAATGAAATTTTTTTTATTCTCTATTTTTCGACCTGTCCTGACCCGTTTCGTCTTGAAATGAAGCCTGGATGATGTTTTTGTAATTTTTAAAAAAAATTTTCATTTATTTTTAAATTTTCGAACTCGAGTCGGGTTCGAGCGGATAGGAATGAAATTTTTTTTATCCTCTATTTTTCGACCTGTCCTGACCCGTTTCGTCTTGAAATGAAGCCCGGATGTTGTTTTTTAATTTTTAAAATTTTTTTGCATTTATTTTTGAATTTTCTAACTCGAGTCTGGTTCGAACGGAAAGAATGAAATTTTTTTTGTTCTCTATTTCTTCGGCCTGTCCTGACCCGTTTCGTCTTGAAATGAAGCCCGGATGATGTTTTGTAATTTTTAGAATTTTTTTGCATTTATTTTTTAATTTTCTAACTCGGGTCGGGTTTGAACGAATAGGAATGAAATTTTTTTTATTCTATTTATTTTTCGGCCTGATCCGTTTCGTCCTCTTGAATGCCTGCCGGATGATGTTTGTTTTTTTTTTTTTTTATTTTTGAATTTTCTTTCTCGAGTCGGGTTCGAACGAATAGATAGGAATTTTTTTTTATTCTCTATTTTTTGGCCTTTCCTGACCCGTTTCGTCTTGAAATGAAGCCCGGATGTTGTTTTGTAATTTTTAGAATTTTTTTGCATTTTTTTTTGTATTTTCTAACTCGGGTCGGGTTCAAACGGTTTGGAATGAAATTTTTTTTGTTCTCTATTTTTCGGCCTGTACTGTCACGTTTCGTCCTGAATTGAAGCCTTCATGTTGTTTTGTAATTTTTAGAATTTTTTTGCATTTATTTTTGAATTTTATCACTCGGGTCGGGTTCGAACGGATAGGAATGAAATTTTTTTTGTTCTCTATTTTTCGGCCTGTCCTGACCCGTTTCGTCTTGAAATGAAGCCTGGACAATGTTTTTTAATTTGTAAAATTTTTTTGCATTTATTTTTGAATTTTCTAACTCGAGTCGGGTTCGAACGGAAAGAATGAAATTTTTTTTGTTCTCTATTTTTCTGCCTGTCCTGACCCGTTTCGTCTTGAAATGAAGCCCGGATGATATTTTGTAATTTTTAGAATTTTTTTGCATTTATTTTTGAATTTTCTAACTCGGGTCGGGTTCGAATAGATAGGAATGAAATTTTTTTTATTCTCTATTTTTTGGCCTTTCCTGACCCGTTTCGTCTTGAAATGAAGCCCGGATGATGTTTTGTAATTTTTAGAATTTTTTTGCATTTTTTTTTGAATTTACTAACTCGGGTCGGGTTCAAACGGATAGGAATGAAATTTTTTTTGTTCTCTATTTTTCGGCCTGTCCTGACCCGTTTCGTCTTGAAATGAAGCCTGGATGATGTTTTTGTAATTTTTAAAAAAAAATTTCATTTATTTTTAAATTTTCGAACTCGGGTCGGGTTCGAACGGATAGGAATGAAATTTTTTTTATCCTCTATTTTTCGACCTGTCCTGACCCGTTTCGTCTTGAAATGAAGCCCGGATGTTGTTTTTTAATTTTTAAAATTTTTTTGCATTTATTTTTGAATTTTCTAACTCGAGTCTAGTTCGAACGGAAAGAATGAAATTTTTTTTGTTCTCTATTTTTTTTTTGTTCTCTATTTTTCGGCCTGTCCTGACCCGTTTCATCTTGAAATGAAGGCCGGATGATGTTTTGTAATTTTTAGAATTTTTTTGCATTTATTTTGGAATTTTCTAACTCGGGTCGGGTTCGAATAGATAGGAATGAAATTTTTTTATTCTCTATTTTTTGGCCTTTCCTGACCCGTTTCGTCTTGAAATGAAGCCCGGATGATGTTTTGTAATTTTTAGAATTTTTTTGCATTTTTTTTTGTATTTTCTAACTCGGGTCGGGTTCAAACGAATA
>NW_022155618.1:0-4440 GCF_001633185.2 Quercus lobata | reverse complement strand
TCGGGACTAATTTTTTTCTCATTTTTCGGCTATTCTATCCCGTTTTGGCTAGAAATCTATGCCGGAAGCGGTTTTATAATTTTTTGAATTTTTTTACTATTTTTTTCTGAATTTTCTTGCCCGAGTCGAGTATGAACGGAATTCGGGACTAAAATTTTGTTTTCTCTTTTTCGGCCTATATCATCCCGTTTTGGCTAAAAATTATGCCGGGAAGCGGTTTTTTAATTTTTTGAATTTTTTTCCTATTTGTTTCGGAATTTTCTTCCCCGGGTCGAGTATGAACGGAATTCGGGACTAAAATTTTGTTTTCTCTTTTTCGGCCTATATCAGTCCCGTTTTGGCAAAAAATTATGTCGTGATGCGGTTTTATAATTTTTTGAGTTTTTTTACTATTTTTTTTGGAATTTTCTAGCCCGGGTCGAGTATGAACGGAATTCGGGACTAAAATTTTGTGTTCTCTTTTTTGGCCTATCTCATCCCCGTTTTGGCAAAAAATTATGCCGGGAAGCGGTTTTATAATTTTTTGAATTTTTTACTATTTTTTTCGGAATTTTCTTGCTCGGGTCGAGTATGAACGGAATTCGGGACTAAAATTTTGTCTTCTCTTTTTCGGCCATCTCATTTCCCCGTTTGGCTTAACCTTCTTGCTGGGAAGCGGTTTTATAATTTTTTGAATTTTTTTACTATTTTTTTCGGAATTTTCTCGCCCGGGTCGAGTATGAACGAAATTCGGGACTAAAATTTTGTTTTCTCTTTTTCGGCCTATCTCATCCCGTTTTGGCTAAGAATTATGCCGAGAATCGGTTTTATAATTTTTTGAGTTTTTTAACTATTTTTTTCGAATTTTTTTGCCTGGGTCGAGTATGAACGGAAATCAGGACTAAAATTTTGTTTTCTCCTTTTCGGCCTATCTCATCCCGTTTTGGCCAAAAATTATGTCGGGAAACGGTTTTATAATTTTTTGAATTTTTTTACTATTTTCTTCGGAATTTTCTTCCCCGGGTCGAGTATGAACAGAATTCGGGACTAAAATTTTGTTTTCTCTTTTTCGGCCTATATCATCCCGTTTTGGCTAAAAATTATGTCGGGATGCGGTTTTATAATTTTTTGAATTTTTTTACTATTTTTTTCGGAATTTTCTTGCCCGAGTCGAGTATGAACGGAATTCGGGACTAAAATTTTGTTTTCTCTTTTTCGGCCTATATCATCCCGTTTAGGCTAAAAATTATGCCGGGAAGCGATTTTTTTATTTTTTGAATTTTTTTACTATTTTTTTCGGAATTTTCTTGCCCGGGTCGTGTATCAACGGAATTCGGGACTAAAATTTTGTTTTCTCTTCTTCGGCCTTTCTAATCCCGTTTTGACTAAAAATTATGCCGGGAATCGGTTTTATAATTTTTTGAGTTTATTTACTATTTTTTTCGGATTTTTTTTGCCCGGGTCGAGTATGAACGGAAATCAGGACTAAAATTTTGTTTTCTCTTTTTCGGCCTATATCATCCCGTTTTGGCTAAAAATTATGCCGGGATGTGATTTTATAATTTTTTGAATTTTTTTACTATTTTTTTCGGAATTTTCTTCCCCGGGTCGAGTATGAACAGAATTCGGGACTAAAATTTTGTTTTCTCTTTTTCGGCCTATATCATCCCGTTTTTGCTAAAAATTATGTCGGGATGCGGTTTTATAATTTTTTGAATTTTTTTACTATTTTTTTCGGAATTTTCTTGCCCGAGTCGAGTATGAACGGAATTCGGGACTAAAATTTTGTTTTCTCTTTTTCGGCCTATATCATCCCGTTTAGGCTAAAAATTATGCCGGGAAGCGATTTTTTTATTTTTTGAATTTTTTTACTATTTTTTTCGGAATTTTCTTGCCCGGGTCGTGTATCAACGGGGAATTCGGGACTAAAATTTTGTTTTCTCTTCTTCGGCCTTTCTAATCCCGTTTTGGCTAAAAATTATGCCAGGAAGCGGTTTTATAATTTTTTGAGTTTATTTACTATTTTTTTCGGGATTTTTTTTGCCCGGGTCGAGTATGAACGGAAATCAGGACTAAAATTTTGTTTTCTCTTTTTCGGCCTATATCATCCCGTTTTGGCTAAAAATTATGCCGGGATGTGATTTTATAATTTTTTGAATTTTTTTACTATTTTTTACGGAATTTTCTTCCCCGGGTCGAGTAAGAACAGAATTCGGGACTAAAATTTTGTTTTCTCTTTTTCGGCCTATATCATCCCGTTTTTGCTAAAAATTATGTCGGGAAGCGGTTTTATAATTTTTTGAATTTTTTTACTATTTTTTTCGGAATTTTCTTGTCAGGGTCGAGTATGAACGAATTCGGGACTAAAATTTTGTTTTCTCTTTTTCGGCCTATCTCATCCCGTTCTGGCTAGAAATTATGCCGGGAAGCGGTTTTATAATTTTTTGAATTTTTTTACTATTTTTTTCTGAATTTTCTTGCCCGAGTCGAGTATGAACGGAATTCGGGACTAAAATTTTGTTTTCTCTTTTTCGGCCTGAATCATCCCGTTTTGGCTAAAAATTATGCCGAGAAGCGGTTTTTTTATTTTTTGAATTTTTTTACTATTTTTTTCAGAATTTTCTTGCTCGCGTCGTGTATCAACGGAATTCGGGACTAAAATTTTGTTTTCTCCTTTTCGGCCTTTCTCATCCCGTTTTGGTTAAAAATTATGCCGGGAATCGGTTTTTTAATTTTTTGAGTTTTTTTACTATTTTTTTCGGAATGTTTTTGCCCGGGTCGAGTATGAATGGAAATCAGGACTAAAGTTTTGTTTTCTCCTTTTCGGCCTATCTCATCCCGTTTTGGCTAAAAATTATGTCGGGAAGCGGTTTTATAATTTTTTGAATTTTTTTACTATTTTTTTCAGAATTTTCTTGTCAGGGTCGAGTATGAACGGAATTCGGGACTAAAATTTTGTTTTCTCTTTTTCGGCCTATCTCATCCCGTTTTGGCTAGAAATTATCCGGGAAGCGGTTTTTTAATTTTTTGAATTTTTTTACTATTTGTTTCGGAATTTTCTTCCCCGGGTCGAGTATGAACGGAATTCGGGACTAAAATTTTGTTTTCTCCTTTTCGGCCTATCTCATCCCGTTTTGGCTAAAAATTATGTCGGGAAGCGGTTTTTTAATTTTTTGAATTTTTTTACTATTTGTTTCGGAATTTTCTTCCCCGGGTCGAGTATGAACGGAATTCGGGACTAAAATTTTGTTTTCTCTTTTTCGGCCTATATCATTCCCGTTTTGGCAAAAAATTATGTCGTGATGCGGTTTTATAATTTTTTGAATTTTTTTACTATTTTTTTTGTAATTTTCCAGCCCGGGTCGAGTATGAACGGAATTCGGGACTAAAATTTTGTGTTCTCTTTTTTGGCCTATCTCATCCCGTTTTGGCTAAAAATTATGCCGGGAAGCGGTTTTATAATTTTTTGAATTTTTTTACTATTTTTTTCAGAATTTTCTTGCTCGGGTCGAGTATGAACGGAATTCGGGACTAAAATTTTGTCTTCTCTTTTTCGGCCTATCTCATCCCGTTTTGGCTAAAAATTACGCTGGGAAGCGGTTTTATAATTTTTTCCCGTTTTGGCAAAAAATTATGTCGTGATGCGGTTTTATAATTTTTGAATTTTTTTACTATTTTTTTTGGAATTTTCTAGCCCGGGTCGAGTATGAACGGAATTCGGGACTAAAATTTTGTGTTCTCTTTTTTGGCCTATCTCATCCCGTTTTGGCTAAAGAATTACGCTGGGAACGGTTTAATAATTTTTTTGAAACTATTTTTTCGGATTTTCTCGCCCGGGTCGAGTAGATGAACGAAATTCGGGTGACTTAAAATTTTGATTTTCTCTTTTTCGGCCTATTCTCATCCGTTTTGGCTAAGAATTATGCCGAGAATCGGTTTTACAATTTTTTGAATTTTTTTACTATTTTTTTCGGAATTTTCTTGCCCGGGTCGTGTATCAACGGAATTCGGGACTAAAATTTTGTTTTCTCTTTTTTCGCCTGTCTCATCCCGTTTTGGCTAAAAATTATGCCGGGAAGCGGTTTTATAATTTTTTGAATTCTTTTACTATTTTTTTCGGAATTTTCTTGCCCGGGTCGTGTATCAACGGAATTCGGGACTAAAATTTCGTTTTCTCTTCTTCGGCCTTTCTCATCCCGTTTTGGCTAAAAATTATGCCGGGAAGCGGTTTTATAATTTTTTCAGTTTTTTAACTATTTTTTTCGGAATTTTTTTGCCCGGGTCGAGTATGAACGGAAATCAGGACTAAAATTTTGTTTTCTCCTTTTCGGCCTATTTCAGCCCGTTTTGGCCAAAAATTATGTCGGGAAGCGGTTTTATAATTTTTTGAATTTTTTTACTATTTTTTTCGGAATTTTCTTGCCCGAGTCGAGTATGAACGGAATTCGGGACTAAAATTTT
>NW_022155617.1:0-4449 GCF_001633185.2 Quercus lobata | reverse complement strand
TGTAACTCGGGTCGGGTTCGAACGGATAGGAATGAAATTTTTTTGCTTCTCTATTTTTCGGTCTATCCTGACCCGTTTCATCTTGAAATTAAGCCTGGATGATGTTTTTTAATTTTTAAAAATTTTTTTGCATATATTTTTGAATTTTGTAACTCGGGTCGGGTTCGAACGGATAGGAATGAAATTTTTTTGCTTCACTATTTTTCGGCCTATCCTGACCCGTTTCATCTTGAAATGAAGCCTGGATGATGTTTTTTAATTTTTAAAAATTTTTTTGCAATTATTTTTGATTTTTGTAACTGGGCGGGTTCGAACGGATAGGAATGAAATTTTTATTTTTTTTGCTTCACTATTTTTCGGCCTATCCTGACCCGTTTCATCTTGAAATGAAGCCTGGATGATGTTTTTTAATTTTTAAAAATTTTTTTGCATTTATTTTTGAATTTTGTAACTCGGGTCGGGTTCGGACGGATAGGAATGAAATTTTTTTTCTTCTCTATTTTTCGGCCTATCCTGACCCGTTTCATCTTGAAATGAAGCCGGGATGATGTTTTTTAATTTTTAAAAATTTTTTTGCATTTATTTTTGAATTTTGACACTCGGGTCGGGTTCGAACGGATAGGAATGAAATTTTTTTTCTTCTCTATTTTTCGGCCTATCCTGACCCGTCTCATTTTGAAATGTAGTCTGGATGATGTTTTTTAATTTTTAAAATTTTTTTGCATTTATTTTTTTATTTTGTAACTCGGGTCGGGTTCGAACGGATAGGAATGAAATTTTTTATCTTCTCTATTTTTTGGCCTATCCTGACCCGTTTCATCTTGAAATGAAGCCTGGTGATGTTTTTAATTTTTAAAAATTTTTTTTGCATTTATTTTTGAATTTTGTAATCGGGTCGGGTTGAACGGGATAAGAATGAAATTTTTTTTGCTTCTCTATTTTTTTCGGCCTATCCTGACCCGTTTCATTTTTGAATGAAGCCTGGACGATGTTTTTAATTTTAAATTTTTTTTGCATTTATTTTTTGATTGTGTAACTGGGTCGAGTCGAACGATGAGAATGAAATTTTTTTTTTCTTCTTTATTTTTGGCCTCTCCTGACCCGTTTCATATTCAATGAAAGCCTGGATGATGTTTTTTAATTTGGAAATTTTTTTGCTTTATTTTTTGAATTTTTAACTTGGGTCGGGTTCGAACGGGTAGGAATGAAATTTTTTTTTCTTCTTTATTTTTCGTTCCTATCCTGACCCGTTAATATTGAAATGAAGCCTGGACGATCTTTTTTTAATTTTTAAAATTTTTTTTGCATTTATTTTTGAATTTTGTAACTCGGGTCGGGTTCGAACGGATAGGAACAAAATTTTTTTTTTCTCTATTTTTCGGCCTATCCTGACCCGTTTCATCTTGAAATGAAGCCCGGATGATGTTTTTTAATTTTTAAAATGTTTTTGCATTTATTTTTGAATTTTTTACCTCGGGTCGGGTGTGAACGGATAGGAATGAAATTTTTTTTCTTCTCTATTTTTCGGCCTATTCTTACCCGTTTCATCTTGAAATGATGCCTGGATAAGGTTTTTTAATTTTTAAAATTTTTTTGCATTTATTTTTGAATTTTTTATCTCGGGTCGGGTTCGAACGGAAAGGAAAGATTTTTTTTTTCTTCTCTATTTTTGGGCCTATTCTTACCCGTCTCCTCTTGAAATCAAGTCCAGATGATGTTTTTTAATTTTTAAAATTTTTTTGCATTTATTTTTGAATTTTGTGACTCGGGTCGGGTTCGAACGGATAGGAATGAAATTTTTTTTCTTCTCTATTTTTCGGCCTATCCTAACCCGTTTCATCTTGAAATGAAGCCTGGATGATGTTTTTTAATTTTTAAATTTTTTTTGCATTTTTTTTTGAATTTTGTAACTCGGGTATCACGGGTCGAACGGATAGGAATGAAATTTTTTTTCTTCTCTACTTTTTCGCTCCTATCCAACCCGTTTCATCTTGAATGAAGCCTGGATGATGTTTTTTTTAATTTTTAAAATTTTTTTTGCATTTTTTTTTTTTGAATTTGTAACTCGGGTCGGGTTTCGAACGGTAGGAATGAAATTTTTTTTTGTTCTCTATTTTCGACCTGTCCAGACCGTTTCGTCTTGAAATGAAGCCTGGGATAAGTTTCTTAAATTTTTAAAAATTTTTTTTGCAATTATTTTTGAATTTTGTAACTCGGGTCAGGTTCGAAACGGATAGGAATGAAATTTTTTTTCTCAATTTTTTGGCTATCCTGACCCGTTTCATCTGAAATGAAGCCTGGATGATGTTTTTCATTTTAAAATTTTTTTGCATTTATTTTTGAATTGTGTAACTCGGGTCGAGTTCGAACGGATAGGAATGAAATTTTTTTTCTTCTTTATTTTTTGGCCTCTCCTGACCCGTTTCATTTTGAAATGAAGCTTGGATGATGTTTTTTAATTTTTAAAATTTTTTTGCATTTATTTTTTAATTTTGTAACTCAGGTCGGGTTCGAACCTATAGGAATGAAATTTTTTTGCTTCTCTATTTTTCGGTCTATCCTGACCCGTTTCATCCTGAAATTAAGCCTGGATGATGTTTTTTAATTTTTAAAAATTTTTTTGCATATATTTTTGAATTTTGTAACTCGGGTCGGGTTCGGACGGATAGGAATGAAATTTTTTTTCTTCTCTATTTTTCGGCCTATCCTGACCCGTTTCATCTTGAAATGAAGCCTGGATGATGTTTTTTAATTTTTAAAAATTTTTTTGCATTTATTTTTGAATTTTGACACTCGGGTCGGGTTCAAACGGATAGGAATGAAATTTTTTTTCTTCTCTATTTTTCGGCCTATCCTAACCCGTTTCATCTTGAAATGAAGCCTGGATGATGTTTTTTAATTTTTAAATTTTTTTTGCATTTTTTTTTTTGATTTTTGTAACTCGGGTCGGGTTCGAACGGTAGGAATGAAATTTTTTTTTGTTCTCTATTTTTTGGCCTATCCTGACCCGTTTCATCTTGAAATGAAGCCTGGATGATGTTTTTTCATTTTTAAAAATTTTTTTGCATTTATTTTTGAATTTTGTAACTCGGGTCGGGTTCGAACGGATAGGAATGAAATTTTTATTCTTCTCTATTTTTCGGCCTATCCTGACCCGTTTCATTTTGAAATGAAGCTTGGATGATGTTTTTTAATTTTTAAAATTTTTTTGCATTTCTTTTTGAATTTTGTAACTCAGGTCGGGTTCGAACCTATAGGAATGAAATTTTTTTGCTTCTCTATTTTTCGGTCTATCCTGACCCGTTTCATCTTGAAATTAAGCCTGGATGATGTTTTTTAATTTTTAAAAATTTTTTTGCATATATTTTTGAATTTTGTAACTCGGGTCGGGTTCGAACGGATAGGAATGAAATTTTTTTGCTTCACTATTTTTCGGCCTATCCTGACCCGTTTCATCTTGAAATGAAGCCTGGATGATGTTTTTTAATTTTTAAAAATTTTTTTGCATTTATTTTTGAATTTTGTAACTCGGGTCGGGTTCGAACGGATAGGAATGAAATTTTTTTTCTTCTCTATTTTTCGGCCTATCCTGACCCGTTTTCATTTGAAATGAAGCCTGGATGATGTTTTTTAATTTTTAAAATTTTTTTGCATTTATTTTTGAATTTTGTAACTCGGGTCGGGTTCGAACGGATAGGAATGAAATTTTTTTTGTTCTCTATTTTTCGACCTGTCCAGACCCGTTTCGTCTTGAAATGAAGCCTGGATAATGTTTCTAAATTTTTAAAATTTTTTTGCAATTATTTTTGAATTTTGTAACTCGGGTCAGGTTCGAACGGATAGGAATGAAATTTTTTTTCTTCTCAATTTTTTGGCCTATCCTGACCCGTTTCATCTTGAAATGAAGCCTGGATGATGTTTTTTAATTTTTAAAAATTTTTTTGCATTTATTTTTGAATTTTGTAACTCGGGTCGGGTTCGAACGGATAGGAATGAAATTTTTATTCTTCTCTATTTTTCGGCCTATCCTGACCCGTTTCATTTTGAAATGAAGCTTGGATGATGTTTTAATTTTTAAAATTTTTTTGCATTTCTTTTTGAAATTTTCAACTCGGGTCGGGTTCGAACGGAATAGGATATGAAATTTTTTTTGTTCTCTATTTTCGAACGCTGTCCGCCCGTTTCGTCTTGATGAAGCCTGGATAATTTTTCTAAATTTTTAAAATTTTTTTGCAATTATTTTTGAATTTTGTAACTCGGGTCAGGTTCGAACGGATAGGAATGAAATTTTTTTTCTTCTCAATTTTTTGGCCTATCCTGACCCGTTTCATCTTGAAATGAAGCCTGGATGATGTTTTTTCATTTTTAAAAATTTTTTTGCATTTATTTTTGAATTTTGTAACTCGGGTCGGGTTCGAACGGATAGGAATGAAATTTTTATTCTTCTCT
>NW_022155616.1:0-4452 GCF_001633185.2 Quercus lobata | reverse complement strand
AACGGATAAGAATAAAATTTTTTTTGTTCTCTATTTTTCGGCCTGTCCAAACTCGATTCTTTTTGAATTGAAGCCTTGATGATGTTTTTTAATTTTTAAAATTTTTTTGCATTTATTTTTGAATTTTCTAACTCGGGTCGGGTTCGAACGGATAAGAATGAAATTTTTTTTGTTCTCTATTTTTCGGCCTGTCCAAACTCGATTCTTTTTGAATTAAAGCCTTGATGATATTTTTTAATTTTTAAACTTTTTTTGCATTTATTTTGAATTTTCTAACTCGGGTCGGGTTCGAACGGATAGGAAGGAAATTTTTTTTGTTCACTATTTTAGGCCTTTCCTGATCCGTTTCGTCCTTGAAATTGATGCCTTGGATGATGTTATAATTTAGAAATTTTTTTGCAGTTTTATTTTTTGAATTTTTCTAACTCGAACGGATTCTAACGTATAGGAAGGAAATTTTTTTTGTTCTCTTTATTTTTTTGGGCCAATCCTGACCCGTTTCGTCCTGAATTGAAGCCTGGATGATGTTTTTTAATTTTTAGAATTTTTTTGCATTTATTTTTTGAATTTTCTAACTCGGCTCGGATTCGAACGGATAGGAAGCAAATTATTTTTTTCTCTATTTTTCGGCCTTTCCTGACCCGTTTCGTCTTGAAATGAAGCCTGGATGATGTTATTTAATTTTTAGAATTTTTTTGCAATTATTTATTGAATTTTCTAACTCGGCTCGGATTCGAACGGATAGGAAGGAAATTTTTTTTGTTCTCTATTTTTCGGCTTTTCCTGCCCGTTTCGTCTTGAAATGAAGCCTGGATGATGTTTTGTAATTTTTAGAATTTTTTGGCATTTATGTTTTGAATTTTCTAACTCGGCTCGGGTTCGAACGGATAGGAAGGAAATTTTTTTTGTTCTCTATTTTTCGGCCTTTTCTGTCCCGTTTCGTCTTGAAATGAAGCCTGGATGATGCTATTTAATTTTTCGAATTTTTTGGCATTTATGTTTTGAATTTTCTAACTCGGCTCGGGTTCGAACGGATAGGAAGGAAATTTTTTTTGTTCTCTATTTTTCGGCCTTTCTTGTCCCGTTTCGTCTTGAAATGAAGCCTGGATGATGCTATTTAATTTTTAGAATTTTTTTGCATTTATTTTTGAATTTTCTAACTCGGCTCGGGTTCGAGCGGACAGGAAGGAAATTTTTTTTGTTATTTATTTTTAGGCCATTCCTGACCCGTTTCGTCCTGAATTGAAGCCCGGATGATGTTTTTTAATTTTTAGAATTTTTTTGCATTTATTTATTGAATTTTCTAACTCGGCTCGGATTCGAACGGATGGGAAGGAAATTTTTTTTCGTTCTCTATTTTTCGGCTTTTCCTGTCCCGTTTCGTCTTGAAATGAAGCCTGGATGATGTTTTGTAATTTTTAGAATTTTTTGGCATTTATGTTTTGAATTTTCTAACTCGGCTCGGGTTCGAACGGATAGGAAGGAAATTTTTTTTGTTCTCTATTTTTTCGGCCTTTCCTGTCCCGTTTTGTCTTGAAATGAAGCCTGGATGATGCTATTTAATTTTTAGAATTTTGTTGCATTTATTTTTGAATTTTCTAACACGGGTCGGGTTCGAACGGATAGGAAGGAAATTTTTCTTGTTCCCTATTTTTCGGCCTATCCTGACCCGTTTCTTCTTGAAATGAGGCCTGGATGATGTTTTTTAATTTTTAGAAATTTTTTGCATTTATTTTTGAATTTTCTAACTCGGGTCTGGTTCGAACGGATAGGAAGGAAATTTTTCTTGTTCTCTATTTTTCGGCCTTTCCAGACCCGTCTCGTTTTGAAACGGAGCCTGGATGATGTTTTTTAATTTTTAGAATTTTTTTTGCATTTATTTTTGAATTTTCTAACTCGGCTCGGGTTCGAACGGATGGGAAGGAAATTTTTTTTGTTCTCTATTTTTCGGCCTTTCCAGACCCGTCTCGGTTTGAAATGAAGCCTGGATGATGTTTTTTAATTTTTAGAATTTTTTTGCATTTATTTTTGAATTTTCTAACTCGGCTCGGGTTTGAACGGATAGGAAGGAAATTTTTTTTTCTTTATTTTTCGGCCTTTCCTGACCCGTTTCGTCTTGAAATGAAGCCTGGATGATGTTATTTAATTTTTAGAATTTTTTTGCATTTATTTTTTGAATTTTCTAACTCGGCTCGGGTTCGAACGGATAGGAAGGAAATTTTTTTTGTTCTCTATTTTTCGGCCTTTCTTGTCCCGTTTCGTCTTGAAATGAAGCCTGGATGATGCTATTTAATTTTTAGAATTTTTTTGCATTTATTTTTGAATTTTCTAACTCGGCTCGGGTTCGAGCGGCCAGGAAGGAAATTTTTTTTGTTCTCTATTTTTTAGGGCCAATCCTGACCCGTTTTCGTCCGGAAATTGAAGGCCTGGATATGTTATTTTAATTTTTTAGAATTTTTTTGCATTTATTTTGAATGTGTTCTAACTTCAAGGGTCGGGTTCGAACAGATAGGAAGGAATTTTCTTTGTTCCTATTTTAGGCCTTTCCTGAATCCGTTTTCGTCTTGAAATGATGCCTGGATGATGTTTTGTAATTTTTAGAAGTTTTTTGCATTTATGTGTTGAATTTTCTAACCCGGCTCGGGTTCAAGCGGACAGGAAGGAAATTTTTTTTGTTCTCTATTTTTAGGCCAATCCTGACCCGTTTCGTCCTGAATTGAAGCCTGGATGATGTTTTTTAATTTTTAGAATTTTTTTGCATTTATTTTTTGAATTTTCTAACTCGGCTCGGATTCGAACGGATAGGAAGCAAATTTTTTTTTTTCTCTTTTTTTCGGCCTTTCCTGACCCGTTTCGTCTTGAAATGAAGCCTGGATGATGTTATTTAATTTTTAGAATTTTTTTGCAATTATTTATTGAATTTTCTAACTCGGCTCGGATTCGAACGGATAGGAAGGAAATTTTTTTTGTTCTCTATTTTTCGGCTTTTCCTGCCCGTTTCGTCTTGAAATGAAGCCTGGATGATGTTTTGTAATTTTTAGAATTTTTTGGCATTTAAGTTTTGAATTTTCTAACTCGGCACGGGTTCGAACGGATAGGAAGGAAGTTTTTTTTGTTCTCTATTTTTCGGCCTTTTCTGTCCCGTTTCGTCTTGAAATGAAGCCTGGATGATGCTATTTAATTTTTCGAATTTTTTGGCATTTATGTTTTGAATTTTCTAACTCGGCTCGGGTTCGAACGGATAGGAAGGAAATTTTTTTTGTTCTCTATTTTTCGGCCTTTCTTGTCCCGTTTCGTCTTGAAATGAAGCCTGGATGATGCTATTTAATTTTTAGAATTTTTTTGCATTTATTTTTGAATTTTCTAACTCGGCTCAGGTTCGAGCGGATAGGAAGGAAATTTTTTGTTCACTATTTTTCGGCCTTTCTGCCCCGTTTCGTCCTTGAAATTGAAGCTGGGATGATTGCTATTTAATCTAGAATTTTTTGCATTTATTTTTTGAATTTTCTAAACCTCGGCTCGGGTTCGAGCGGGACAGGAAGAAATTTTTTTTGTTATCTATTTTTTAGAGCATTCCTGACCCGTTTCGTTCCTGAAATTGAAGCCCGGATGATGTTTTTTAATTTTTAGGAATTTTTTTGCATTTTAATTTTTTGAATTTCTAACTTCGGCTCGGAAAATCGAACGGATAGGAAGGAATTTTTTTTTGTTCTCTATTTTTCAGCATTTCCTGTCCCGTTTCGTCTTGAAATGAAGCCTGGATGATGTTTTGTAATTTTTAGAATTTTTTGGCATTTATGTTTTGAATTTTCTAACTCGGCTCGGGTTCGAACGGATAGGAAGGAAATTTTTTTTGTTCTCTATTTTTCGGCCTTTCCTGTCCCGTTTTGTCTTGAAATGAAGCCTGGATGATGCTATTTAATTTTTAGAATTTTGTTGCATTTATTTTTGAATTTTCTAACACGGGTCGGGGTCGAACGGATAGGAAGGAAATTTTTTTTGTTCCCTATTTTTCGGCCTATCCTGACCCGTTTCTTCTTGAAATGAGGCCTGGATGATGTTTTTTAATTTTCAGAAATTTTTTGCATTTATTTTTGAATTTTCTAACTCGGGTCTGGTTCGAACAGATAGGAAGGAAATTTTTCTTGTTCTCTATTTTTCGGCCATTCCAGACCCGTCTCGTTTTGAAACGAAGCCTGGATGATGTTTTTTAATTTTTAGAATTTTTTTTGCATTTATTTTTGAATTTTCTAACTCGGCTCGGGTTCGAACGGATGGGAAGGAAATTTTTTTTGTTCTCTATTTTTCGGCCTTTCCAGACCCGTCACGTTTTGAAATGAAGCCTGGATGATGTTTTTTAATTTTTAGAATTTTTTTGCATTTATTTTTGAATTTTCTAACTCGGCTCGGGTTTGAACGGATAGGAAGGAAATTTTTTTTCTCTATTTTTCG
>NW_022155615.1:0-4467 GCF_001633185.2 Quercus lobata | reverse complement strand
ATTTTAAAAATTAAAAAACATCATCCAGGCTTCATTTCAAGACGAAACGGGCCAAGACAGGCCGAAAAATAGAGAAAAAAAATTATTTCCTTCCTATCCGTTCGAACCCGACCCGAGTTAGAAAATTCAAATATAAATGCAAAAAAATTTTAAAAATTAGAAAACATCATCCAGGCTTCATTTCAAGACGAAACGGGCCAAGACATGCCGAAAAATAGAGAACAAAAATAATTTGCTTCCTATCCGTTCGAAACCGACCCGAGTTAGAAAAATTCGAAAATAAATGCAAAAAAATAATAAAAAATCAAAAAACATCATCCAGGCTTCATTTCAAGACGGGAAAACGGGCCAAGACAGCCGAAAAATAGAGAACAAAACAATTCCTTCCTTCCGTTCGAACCCGACCCGAGTTAGAAAATCTAAATAAAAATCAAAAAAACATCATCCAGGCTTCATTTCAAGACGAAACGGGCCAATACAGGCCGAAAAATAGAGAACAAAAACAATTTCCTTCCTATCCGTTCGAACCCGACCCGAGTTAGAAAATTTAAATAAAAATGCAAAAAAATATTAAAAATTAAAAAATATCATTCAGGCTTCATTTCAAGACGAAACGGGCCAAGACAGGCCGAAAAATAGAGAAAAAAAAGAATTTCCTTCCTATCCGTTCGAACCCGACACGGGTTAGAGAATTCAAATATAAATGCAAAAAAATTCTAAAAATTAAAAAACATCATCCAGGTTTCATTTCAAGACGAAACGGGTGAAGACAAGCCGAAAAATAGAGGAGAAAAAAAATTTCTTTCTATCCGTTCGGACCCATCCCGAGTTAGAAAATTCAAAAATAAATGCGAAAAAATTTTAAAAATTAAAAAACATAATCCAGGCTTCTTTACAAGACGAAACGGGTCAGGGCAGGCCGAAAAATAGAGAAAAAAAATTTCCTTCCTATCCGTTCGAACCCGACCCGAGTTAGAAAATTCAAAAATAAATGCGAAAAAATTTTAAAAATTAAAAAACATCATCCAGGCTTCTTTACAAGACGAAACGGGTCAGGGCAGGCCGAAAAATAGAGAACAAAAAAAATTTCCTTCCTATCCGTTCGAACCCGACCCGAGTTAGAAAATTTAAATATAAATGCAAAAGAATTTTAAAAATTAAAAAACATCATCCACGCTTCATTTCAAGACGAAACGGGCCAAGATAGGCCGAAAAATAGAGAAAAAAAATAATTTCTTCCTATCCGGTTCGAACCCGACCCGAGTTAGAAAATTCAAAATATAAATGCAAAAAAAATTCTAAAAATTAAAAAACAACATCCAGGCTTCATTTTAAGACGAAACGGGTCCGGACAGGCCGAAAAATAGAGAACAAAAAAAATTTCCTTCCTATCCGATCGAACCCGACCCGAGTTACAGATTTCAAAAATAAATTCAAAAAAATTCTAAAAATTAAAAAACATCATTCAGGCTTCATTTCAAGACGAAACGGGTCGGGACAGGTTGAAAAATAGAGAACAAAAATAATTTCCTTCCTATCCGTTCGAACCCGACCCGAGTTAGAAAATTCAAAAATAAATGCAAAAAAATTTTAAAAATTAAAAAACATCATCCAAGCTTCATTACAAGATGAAACGGGTCAGGACAGGCCGTAAAATAGAGAACAAAAAAAATTTCCTTCCTACCCGTCCGAACCCGACCCGAGTGAGAAAATTCAAATATAAATGCAAAAATTTTTTAAAAATTAGAAAACATCATCCAAGCTTCATTTCAAGACGAAACGGGCCAAGACAGGCCGAAAAATAGAGAACAAAAATAATTTACTTCCTATCCGTTCGAAACAGACCCGAGTTAGAAAATTCAAAAATTAAGTCAAAAAAATTCTAAAAATTAAAAAACATAATCCACGCTTCATTTCAAGACAAAACGGGTCATGACAGGTCGAAAAATAGAGAACAAAAAAATAATTTTCTTCCTATCCGTTCGAACCCGACCCGAGTTAGAAAATTCGAAAATAAATGCAAAAAAATTTTAAAAATCAAAAAACATCATCCAGGCTTCATTTCAAGACGAAACGGGCCAAGACAGGCCAAAAAATAGAGTACAAAAACAATTTCCTTCCTATCCTTTCGAACCCGACCCGAGTTAGAAAATCTAAATAAAAATGCAAAAAATTTCATTCAGGCTTCATTTCAAGACGAAACGGGCCAAGACAGGCCGAAAAATAGAGAACAAAAAGAATTTCCTTCCCATCCGTTCGAACCCGACACGGGTTAGAGAATTCAAATATAAATGCAAAAAAATTCTAAAAATTAAAAAACATCATCCAGGTTTCATTTCAAGACGAAACGGGTGAAGACAAGCCGAGAAATAGAGGAGAAAAAAATTTCTTTCTATCCGTTCGAACCCATCCCGAGTTAGAAAATTCAAAAATAAATGCGAAAAAATTTTAAAAATTAAAAAACATCATCCAGGCTTCTTTACAAGACGAAACGGGTCAGGGCAGGCCGAAAAATAGAGAACAAAAAAATTTCCTTCCTATCCGTTCGAACCCGACCCGAGTTAGAAAATTTAAATATAAATGCAAAGGAATTTTAAAAATTAAAAAACATCATCCAGGCTTCATTTCAAGACGAAACGGGCCACGACAGGCCGAAAAATAGAGAAAAAAAATAATTTCCTTCCTATCCGTTCGAACCCGACCCAGGTTAGAAAATTAAAAAATTAAGGCAAAAAAATTCTAAAAATTAAAAAACATCATCTAGGTTTCATTTCAAGACGAAATGGGTGAAGACAAGCCGAAAAATAGAGAAGAAAAAAAAACTTTCTTCCTATCCGTTCGAACCCGACCCGATGTTAGGAAAATTTCAATATAATGCAAAAAAAATTCTAAAAAATTAAAAAAACAACATCCAGGCTTCATTTTTAAGACGAAAACGGCGTCAGGACAGGCCGAAAAAATAGAGAACAAAAAAAAATTTCCTTCCATCCGATCGAACCCGACCCGGTTACAGAATTCAAAAAATAAAATTCAATAAATTCTAAAAATTAAAAGAACATTCATCCAGGCTTCATTTAAAGACAAAACGGGTCATGACAGGTCGAAAAATAGAGAACAAAAAAATAATTTTCTTCCTATCCGTTCGAACCCGACCCGAGTTAGAAAATTCGAAAATAAATGCAAAAAAATTTTAAAAATCAAAAAACATCATCCAGGCTTCATTTCAAGACGAAACGGGCCAAGACAGGCCGAAAAATAGAGAACAGAAACAATTTCCTTCCTATCCGTTCGAACCCGACCCGAGTTAGAAAATTTAAATAAAAATGCAAAAAAATATTAAAAATTAAAAAATATCATTCAGGCTTCATTTCAAGACGAAACGGGCCAAGACAGGCCGAAAAAGAGAGAACAAAAAGAATTTCCTTCCTATCCGTTCGAACCCGACACGGGTTAGAGAATTCAAATATAAATGCAAAAAAATTCTACAAATTAAAAAACATCATCCAGGTTTCATTTCAAGACGAAACGGGTGAAGACAAGCCGAAAAATTGAGGAGAAAAAAAATTTCTTTCTATCCGTTCGGACCCATCCCGAGTTAGAAAATTCAAAAATAAATGTGAAAAAATTTTAAAAATTAAAAAACATCATCCAGGCTTCTTTACAAGATGAAACGGGTCAAGGCAGGCCGAAAAATAGAGAACAAAAAAAATTTCCTTCCTATCCGTTCGAACCCGACCCGAGTTAGAAAATTTAAATATAAATGCAAAAGAATTTTAAAAATTAAAAAACATCATTCAGGCTTCATTTCAAGACGAAACGGGCCAAGACAGGCCGAAAAAGAGAGAACAAAAAGAATTTCCTTCCTATCCGTTCGAACCCGACACGGGTTAGAGAATTCAAATATAAATGCAAAAAAATTCTAAAAATTAAAAAACATCATCCAGGTTTCATTTCAAGACGAAACGGGTGAAGACAAGCCGAAAAATTGAGGAGAAAAAAAATTTCTTTCTATCCGTTCGGACCCATCCCGAGTTAGAAAATTCAAAAATAAATGCGAAAAAATTTTAAAAATTAAAAAACATCATCCAGGCTTCTTTACAAGATGAAACGGGTCAGGGCAGGCCGAAAAATAGAGAACAAAAAAAATTTCCTTCCTATCCGTTCGAACCCGACCCGAGTTAGAAAATTTAAATATAAATGCAAAAGAATTTTAAAAATTAAAAAACATCATCCACGCTTCATTTCTAGACGAAACGGGCCAAGACAAGCCGAAAAATAGAGAAAAAAAATAATTTCCTTCCTATCCGTTCGAACCCGACCCGAGTGAGAAAATACAAATATAAATGCAAAAAAATTTTTAAAATTAGAAAACATCATCCAGGCTTCATTTCAAGACGAAACGGGCCAAGACAGGCCGAAAAATAGAGAACAAAAATAATTTACTTCCTATCCGTTCGAAACCGACCC
>NW_022155614.1:0-4490 GCF_001633185.2 Quercus lobata | reverse complement strand
ATTCTTTAGGCCAATCCTGACCCGTTTCGTCCTGAATTGAAGCCTGGATGATGTTTTTTAATTGTTAGAATTTTTTTTGCATTATTTTTTGAATTTTCTAACTCGGCTCGGATTCGACGGATAGGAAGGAAATTTTTTTTTTCTCTATTTTTCGACCTTTCCTGACCCGTTTCGTCTTGAAATGAAGCCTGGATGATGTTATTTAATTTTTAGAATTTTTTTGCATTTACTTTTGAATTTTCTAACTCGGGTCGGGTTCGAACGGATAGGAAGGAAATTTTTTTTGTTCACTATTTTTAGGCCTTTCCTGATCCATTTCGTCTTGAAATGATGCCTGGATGATATTATTTAATTCTTAGAATTTTTTTGCAGTTATTTTTTAAATTTTCTAACTCGGCTCGGGTTCGAGCGGACAGGAAGGAAATTTTTTTTGTTCTCTATTTTTAGGCCAATCCTGACCCGTTTCGTCCTGAAATGATGCCTGGATGATGTTATTTAATTTTTATAATTTTTTTGCAGTTATTTTTTGAATTTTCTTACTCGGCTCGGATTCTAACGGATAGAATGGAAATTTTTTGTTCTCTATTTTTAGGCCTTTCCTGACCCGACGGTTTCGTCTTGAAATGATGCCTGGATGATTGTTGTAATTTTAGAATTTTTTGCATTTATGTTTTTGAATTTCTAACTCGGCTCGGGTCGAGGCGGACAAGGAATGAAATTTTTTTTGTTCTCTATTTTTAGGCCTTTCCTGACCCGTTTCGTCTTGAAATGATGCCTGGATGATGTTTTGTAATTTTTAGAATTTTTTTGCATTTATGTTTTGAATTTTCTAACTCGGCTCGGGTTCGAGCGGACAGGAAGGAAATTTTTTTTGTTCTCTATTTTTAGGGCTCTCCTGACCCGTTTCGTCTTGAAATGATGCCTGGACAATGTTTTGTAATTTTTAGAATTTTTTTGCATTTATGTTTTGAATTTTCTAACTCGGCTCGGGTTCGAGCGGACAGGAAGGAAATTTTTTTTGTTCTCTATTTTAAGGCCAATCCTGACCCGTTTCGTCCTGAATTGAAGCCTGGATGATGTTATTTAATTTTTAGAATTTTTTTGCATTTACTTTTGAATTTTCTAACTCGGGTCGGGTTCGAACGGATAGGAAGGAAATTTTTTTTGTTCACTATTTTTAGGCCTTTCCTGATCCGTTTCGTCTTGAAATGATGCCTGAATGATGTTTGAAATTTTTAGAATTTTTCTGCATTATGTTTTGAATTTTCAACTCGGCTCGGGTTCGAGCGGGACAGGAAGGAAATTTTTTTTTGCTTCTCTAATTTTAGGGGCCAATCCTGACCCGTTCGTCCTGAATTGAAGCCTGGATGAGTTTTTTAATTTTTAGAATTTTTTTGCATTTATTTTTGAATTTTCTAACTCGGCTCGGGTTCGAACGGATAGGAAGGAAAATTTTTTTTCTCTCTTTTTCGGCCTTTCCTGACCCATTTCGTCTTGAAATGAAGCCTGGATGATGTTATTTAATTTTTAGAATTTTTTTGCATTTATTTTTGAATTTTCTAACTCGGGTCGGGTTCGAACGGATAGGGAGGAAATTTTTTTTGTTGAGTTTTAGGCCTTTCCTGATCCGTTTCGTCTTGAAATGATGCCTGGATGATGTTATTTAATTTTTAGAATTTTTTTGCAGTTATTTTTTGAATTTTCTTACTCGGCTCGGATTCTAACGGATAGGAAGGAAATTTTTTTTGTTCTCTATTTTTAGGCCTTTCCTGACCCGTTTCCTCTTGAAATGATGCTTGGATGATGTTTTGTAATTTTTAGAATTTTTTTGCATTTATGTTTTGAATTTTCTAACTCGGCTCGGGTTCGAGCGGACAGGAAGGAAATTTTTTTTGTTCTCTATTTTAAGGCCAATCCTGACCCGTTTCGTCCTGAATTGAAGCCTGGATGATGTTTTTCAATTTTTAGATTTTTTTTGCAATTATTTTTTGAATTTTCTAACTCGGCTCGGATTCTAACGGATAGGAAGGAAATTTTTTTTGTTCTCTATTTTTAGGCCTTTCCTGACCCGTTTCGTCTTGAAATGATGCCTGGATGATGATTTGTAATTTTTAGAATTTTTTTGCATTTATTTTTTGAATTTTCTAACTCGGCTCGGGTTCAAGCGGGACAGGAAGGAAATTTTTTTTTGTTTCTTCTATTTTTAGCCAATCCTGACCCGTTTTCGTCCTGAACTGAAGCCTGGATGATGTTTTTTAATTCTTTAGAATTTTTGCATTTATTTTGTGAATTTCTAACTCGGCTCGAGTCGAACTGATAGCGAAGGAAATTTTTTTTCTCTATTTTTCGACCTTTCCTGACCCGTTTCATCTTGAAATGAAGCCTTGGGATGATGTTATTTTAATTTTTAGAATTTCTTTGCATTTATTTTCGAATTTTCTACTCGGGTCGGGTCGAACGATAGGAAGGAAATTTTTTTTGTTCACTATTTTTAGGCCTTTCCTGATCCGTTTCGTCTTGAAATGATGCCTGAATGATGTTATTTAATTTTTAGAATTTTTTTGCAGTTATTTTTTGAATTTTCTTACTCGGCTCGGATTCTAACGGATAGGAAGGAAATTTTTTTTGTTCTCTATTTTTAGGGCTTTCCTGACCCGTTTCGTCTTGAAATGATGCCTGGACGATGTTTTGTAATTTTTAGAATTTTTTTGCATTTATGTTTTGAATTTTCTAACTCGGCTCGGGTTCGAGCGGACAGGAAGGAAATTTTTTTTGTTCTCTATTTTAAGGCCAATCCTGACCCGTTTCGTCCTGAATTGAAGCCTGGATGATATTATTTAATTTTGAGGAATTTTTTCAATTACTTTTGAATTTTCTAACTCGGGTTCCGGGTTCGAACGGATAGGAAGGAAATTTTGTTCACTTTTTTGGCCCTTTCCTGCATCCATTTCGTCTTGAAATGATGCCTGGATATATTATTTAATTTTTAGAATTTTTTTGCAGTTATTTTTAAAATTTTTCTAACTCGGCCTGGGTTCGATTGCGGACGAGGAAGAAATTTTTTTTCTTCTCTATTTTAGGCCAATCCCTGAACCCGTTCGTTCCTGAAAATGATCCTGTGATGATGTTATTTTAATTTTTAGAATTTTTTTGCAGTTATTTTTTAAATTTTCTAACTCGGCTCGGGTTCGAGCGGACAGGAAGGAAATTTTTTTTGTTCTCTATTTTTAGGCCAATCCTGACCCATTTCGTCCTGAAATGATGCCTGGATGATGTTATTTAATTTTTAGAATTTTTTTGCAGTTATTTTTTGAATTTTCTTACTCGGCTCGGATTCTAACGGATAGGAATGAAATTTTTTTTGTTCTCTATTTTTAGGCCTTTCCTGACCCGTTTCGTCTTGAAATGATGCCTGGATGATGTTTTGTAATTTTTAGAATTTTTTTAAATTTATGTTTTGAATTTTCTAACTCGGCTCGGGTTCGAGCGGACAGGAAGGAAATTTTTTGTTCCTTATTAGGCCAATCCTGACCGTTTCGTTCCTGAATTGAAGCCTGGATGATGTTATTTAATTTTAGAATTTTTTTTTGCATTTACTTTTGAATTTTCTAACTCGGCGTCGGGTTCGAAGGATAGAAGAAAATTTTTTTTGTTCACTATTTTTAGGCCTTTCCTGATCCATTTCGTCTTGGAATTGAAATGATGCCTGATGATATTATTAATTTTTAGAATTTTTTTGCAGTTATTTTTTAAATTTTCTAACTCGGCTCGGGTTCGAGCGGACTGGAAGGAAATTTTTTTTGTTCTCTATTTTTAGGCCAATCCTGACCCGTTTCATCCTGAAATGATGCCTGGATGATGTTATTTAATTTTTAGAATTTTTTTGCAGTTATTTTTTGAATTTTCTTACTCGGCTCGGATTCTAACGGATAGGAATGAAATTTTTTTTGTTCTCTATTTTTAGGCCTTTCCTGACCCGTTTCGTCTTGAAATGATGCATGGATGATGTTTGGTAATTTTTAGAATTTTTTTGCATTTATGTTTTGAATTTTCTAACTCGGCTCAGGTTCGAGCGGACAGGAAGGAAATTTTTTTTGTTCTCTATTTTTAGGGCTTTCCTGACCCGTTTCGTCTTGAAGTGATGCTTGGATGATGTTTTGTAATTTTTAGAATTTTTTTGCATTTATGTTTTGAATTTTCTAACTCGGCTCGGGTTCGAGCGGACAGGAAGGAAGTTTTTTTTGTTCTCTATTTTTAGGCCAATCCTGACCCGTTTCGTCCTGAATTGAAGCCTGGATGATGTTATTTAATTTTTTGAATTTTTTTGCATTTATTTTTTAATTTTCTAACTCGGCTCGGGTTCGAACGGATAAGAAGGAAATTTTTTTTTTTCTCTATTTTTAGCCTTTCCTTGATCCATTTTCGTCTTGAAATGATGCCTGATGATATTATATTAATTTTTAGAAATTTTTTGCAGTTATTTTTTAAAA
>NW_022155613.1:0-4494 GCF_001633185.2 Quercus lobata | reverse complement strand
TCCTTCCTATCCCGATCGAAACCCGACCCGAGTTACAGATTTCAAAAATAAATTCAAAAAAATTCTAAAAATTAAAAAACATCATCCAGGCTTCATTTCAAGACGAAACGGGTCGGGACAGGTTGAAAAATAGAGAACAAAAAGAATTTCCTTCCTATCCGTTCAAACCCGACACGGGTTAGAGAATTCAAATATAAATGCAAAAAAATTCTAAAAATTAAAAAACATCATCCAGGTTTCATTTCAAGACGAAACGGGTGAAGACAAGCCGAAAAATAGAGGAGAAAAAAAATTTCTTTAAAAATTAAAAAACTTCATCCAGGCTTCTTTACAAGACGAAACAGGTCAGGGCAGGCCGAAAAATAGTAAATTCAAAAAAATTCTAAAAATTAAAAAACATCATCCAGGCTTCATTTCAAGACGAAACGGGTCAGGACAGGTTGAAAAATAGAGAACAAAAATAATTTCCTTCCTATCCGTTCGAACCTGACCCGAATTAGAAAATTCAAAAATAAATGCAAAAAAATTTTAAAAATTAAAAAACATCATCTAAGCTTCATTACAAGACGAAACGGGTCAGGACAGGCCGTAAAATAGAGAATAAAAAAAATTTCCTTCCTACCCGTCCGAACCCGACCCGAGTGAGAAAATTCAAATATAAATGCAAAAAAATTTTAAAAATTAGAAAACATCATCCAGGCTTCATTTCAAGACGAAACGGGCCAAGGCAGGCCGAAAAATAGAGAACAAAAATAATTTACTTCCTATCCGTTCGAAACCGACCCGAGTTAGAAAATTCAAAAATTAAGTCAAAAAAATTCTAAAAATTAGAAAACATAATCCAGGCTTCATTTCAAGACAAAACGGGTCATGACAGGTCGAAAAATAGAGAACAAAAAAATAATTTTCTTCCTATCGTTCGAACCCGACCCGAGTTTAGAAAATTCGAAAATAAATGCAAAAAAAATTTTAAAAATCAAAAAACATCATCCAGGCTTCATTTCAAGACGAAACGGGCCAAGACAGGCCGAAAAATAGAGAACAAAAACAATTTCCTTCCTATCCGTTCGAACCCGACCCGAGTTAGAAAATTTAAATAAAAATGCAAAAAAATATTAAAAATTAAAAAATATCATTCAGGCTTCATTTCAAGACGAAACGGGCCATGACAGGCCGAAAAAGAGAGAACAAAAAGAATTTCCTTCCTATCCGTTCGAACCCGACACGGGTTAGAGAATTCAAATATAAATGCAAAAAAATTCTACAAATTAAAAAACATCATCCAGGTTTCATTTCAAGTCGAAACGGGTGAAGACAAGCCGAAAAATTGAGGAGAAAAAAAATTTCTTTCTATCCGTTCGGACCCATCCCGAGTTAGAAAATTCAAAAATAAATGTGAAAAAATTTTAAAAATTAAAAAACATCATCCAGGCTTCTTTACAAGATGAAACGGGTCAGGGCAGGCCGAAAAATAGAGAACAAAAAAAATTTCCTTCCTATCCGTTCGAACCCGACCCGAGTTAGAAAATTTAAATATAAATGCAAAAGAATTTTAAAAATTAAAAAACATCATCCAGGCTTCATTTCAAGACGAAACGGGCCAAGACAGGCCGAAAAATAGAGAAAAAAAATAATTTCCTTCCTATCCGTTCGAACCCGACCCGAGTGAGAAAATTCAAATATAAATGCAAAAAAATTTTAAAAATTAGAAAACATCATCCAGCTTCATTCAGAGACGAAACGGGCCAAGACAGGCCGAAAAATAGAGAACAAAAATAATTTACTTCCTATCCGTTCGAAACCGACCCGAGTTAGAAAATTCAAAAATTAAGTCAAAAAAATTCTAAAAATTAAAAAACATAATCCAGGCTTCATTTCAAGACAAAACGGGTCATGACAGGTCGAAAATAGAGAACAAAAAATAATTTTTTCTTCCTATCCGTCGAAACCCGACCCAAGTTAGAAATTCCGAAAATAAATGCAAAAAAATTTTAAAATCAAAAAACATCATCCAGGTTTGCATTTCAAGACGAAACGGGCCAAGACAGGCCGAAAAAATAGAGAAACAAAAAACAATTTCCTTCCTATCCGTTCGAACCCGACCCGAGTTAGAAAATTTAAATAAAAAAATGCAAAAAATATTAAAAATTAAAAAATATCATTCAGGCTTCATTTCAAGACGAACGGGCCAAGACAGGCCCGGAAAAATAGAGAACAAAAAAAATTTCCTCCTATCCGTTCGAAACCCGACCCGAGTTATAAAATTTAAATTATAATATGCAAAAGAATTTTAAAAATTAAAAAACATCATCCAGGCTTCATTTCAAGACGAAACGGGCCAAGACAGGCCGAAAAATAGAGAAAAAAAATTATTTCCTTCCTATCCGTTCGAACCCGACCCGAGTTAGAAAATTCAAATATAAATGCAAAAAAATTTTAAAAATTAGAAAACATCATCCAGGCTTCATTTCAAGACGAAACGGGCCAAGACATGCCGAAAAATAGAGAACAAAAATAATTTGCTTCCTATCCGTTCGAAACCGACCCGAGTTAGAAAAATTCAAAAAATTAAGTCAAAAAAAATTCTAAAAATTAAAAAAACATTAATCCAGGCTCATTTCAAGACAAAACGGGTCATGACAGGTCGAAAAATTAGAGAACAAAAAAATAATTTTCTTCCTATCCGTTTTCGAACCCGACCCGATTAGAAAATTTCGAAAAATAAATGCAAAAAAATTTTAAAAATCAAAACATCTCCAAGGCTTCATTTCAAGACGAAACGGGCCAAGACAGGCCAGAAAAATAGAGAACAAAAACAATTTCCTTCACTATCCGTTCCGAACCCGACCCGAGTTAGAAAATCTTAAATAAATCAAAAAACATCATCCAGGCTTCATTTCAAGGACGGAAACGGGCCAAGGACAGCCGAAAAATAGAGAACAAAAACAATTTCCTTCCTATCCGTTCGAACCCGACCCGAGTTAGAAAATTTAAATAAAAATGCAAAAAAAATATTAAAAATTAAAAAATATCATTCAGGCTTCATTTCAAGACGAAACGGGCCAAGACAGGCCGAAAAATAGAGAACAAAAAGAATTTCCTTCCTATCCGTTCGAACCCGACACGGGTTAGAGAATTCAAATATAAATGCAAAAAAATTCTAAAAATTAAAAAACATCATCCAGGTTTCATTTCAAGACGAAACGGGTGAAGACAAGCCGAAAAATAGAGGAGAAAAAAATTTCTTTCTATCCGTTCGGACCCATCCCGAAAAATAATTTCCTTCCTATCCGTTCGAACCCGACCGAGTTAGAAAATTCAAAAATAAATGCAAAAAAATTTTAAAAATTAAAAAACATCATCCAAGCTTCATTACAAGACGAAACGGGTCAGGGCAGGCCGAAAAATAGAGAACAAAAAAAATTTCCTTCCTATCCGTTCGAACCCGACCCGAGTTAGAAAATTTAAATATAAATGCAAAAGAATTTTAAAAATTAAAAAACATCATCCAGGCTTCATTTCAAGACGAAACGGGCCAAGACAGGCCGAAAAATAGAGAAAAAAAATAATTTCCTTCCTATCGTTCGAACCCGACCCAGGTTAGAAAATTAAAAAATTAAGGCAAAAAAATTCTAAAATTCAAACAAATGAAGGCTTCATTCAGGAAGAAACTTGACAGTACAGCCGAAAATAGAGACAAAAAAATTTCATTCTAACCGTTTTGAAACCCACCCGGTTAGAATTCAAAAAAATGCAAAAAATTTAAAAATTACAAACATCATCCGGGCTTTTAATTTCAAGACGAAACGGGTCAGGATAGGCCAAAAAATAGAGAATAAAAATTTATTCCTTTCTTTGACCGACCCGAAGTTAGAAAATTCCAAAATAAGCAAAAATTCTAAAAATTTAACAAAACATCACCGGCCTTCACTTAAGATGAACGGGTCAGGATAGGCGAAAATAGAAGAATAAAAAAAATTTCAATCCTATCGTTAACCCGCCGAGTTAGAAATTAAAAATAATGCAAAAATTCTAAAAAATTTTTACAAAAACAATCTCGGTGCTTCATTTCAAGCGAACGAGGTCAGAAGGGCAAAATAGAATAGAAAATTCATTTTTCCGTTCGAACCCGACTCGAGTTTAGAAATTAAATAAATGCAAAATAAAAATTAAAAACATATCGGCTACATTCCAAGACGAAACGGGTCAGGACAGGCCGAAAAATAGAGAACAAAAAAAATTTCATTCCTATACGTTCGTACCCGACCCGAGTTAGAAAATTCAAAAATTAATGTAAAAAAGTTTTAAAAATTAAAAAACATCATCCAGGCTTCATTTCAAGACAAAACGGGTCAGGACAGTCCGAAAAATAGAGAACAAATAAAATTTCTTTCCTATCCATTCGAACCCGACCCGAGTTAGAAAATTCAAAAATAAATGCAAAAAAATTCTAAAAATTAAAAAACATCATCCAGGCTTCATTTCAAGACGAAA
>NW_022155612.1:0-4504 GCF_001633185.2 Quercus lobata | reverse complement strand
GGAAACCAAGTACATAGAAAGATCATTAAGTTTTGGACAGAACAAGGCCTTGCATGGTCCTTCGGACTTCAAGCCTATGGGGAACACGTACAAAAAAGATCATAAGTTTTGGACAGAACCAAGGCCTTGCATGGTCCACGGACTCAAGCCTATGGGGAAACCACGTACATAAAAAGATCATAAGTTTTGGACAGAACCAAGGCCTTGCATGGTCCACGGACTCAAGCCTATGGGGAAACCAAGTACATAGAAAGATCATAAGTTTTGGACAGAACCAAGGCCTTGCATGATCCTCGGACTCAAGCCTATGGGGAAACCAAGTACATATAAAGATCATAAGTTTTGGACAGAACCAAGGCCTTGCATGGTTCTCGGACTTAAGCCTATGGGGAAACCAAGTACAAAGAAAGATCATAAGTTTTGGACAGAACCAAGGCCTTGCATGGTCCTCGGACTCAAGCCTATGGGGAAACCAAGTACATAGAAAGATCATAAGTTTTGGACAGAAACAAGGCCTTGCATGGTCCTCGGACTCAAGCCTATGGGGAAACCAAGTACAAAAAAGAAAGCTCATAAGTTTTGGACAGAACCAAGGCCTTGCATGGTCCTCGGACTCAAGCCTATGGGGAAACCAAGTAGAAAAAAGAAAGCTCATAAGTTTTGGACAGAACCAAGGCCTTGCATGGTCCTCCGACTCAAGCCTATGGGGAAACCAAGTACAAAAGAAGATCATAAGTTTTGGACAGAACCAAGGCCTTGCATGGTCCACGGACTCAAGCCTATGGGGAAACCAAGTACATAGAAAGATCATATGTTTTGGACAGAACCAAGGCCTTGCATGGTCCTCGGACTCAACCTATGGGGAAACCAAGTACATAGAAAGATCATATGTTTTGGACAGAACCAAAGCCTTGCATGGTCCTCGGACTCAAGCCTATGGGGAAACCAAGTACATAAACAGATCATAAGTTTTGGACAGAACCAAGGCCTTGCATGGTCCACGGACTCAGCCTATGGGGAAACCCAAGCTACATTAGAAAGATTCATAAATTTTGGACAGAACCAAGGCCTTGCATGGTCCTCGGACTCGAGCCTATGGGGAAACCAAGTACATATAAAGATCATAAGTTTTGGACAGAACCAAGGCTTTGCATGGTTCTCGGACTCAAGCCTATGGGGAAACCAAGTACATAGAAAGATCATAAGTTTTGGACAGAACCAAGGCCTTGCATGGTCCTCGGACTCAAGCCTATGGGGAAACCACGTACATAAAAAGATCATAAGTTTTGGACAGAACCAAGGCCTTGCATGGTCCACGGACTCAAGCCTATGGGGAAACCAAGTACATAGAAAGATCATAAGTTTTGGACAGAACCAAGGCCTTGCATGATCCTCGGACTCAAGCCTATGGGGAAACCAAGTACATATAAAGATCATTAATTTTGGACAGAACCAAGGCCTTGCATGGTCCTCGGGACTCAGGCCTATGGGGGGGCCGAAACCAAGTACATAGAAAGATCATAAGTTTATGGACAGAACCACAAGGCCTTGCATGGTCCTCGGACTCAAGCCTATGGGGAAACCACGTACATAAAAAGATCATTAAGTTCTTGGACAGAACCAGGCCTTACATGGTCCCACGGACTCCAAGGCCTATGGGGAACCAAGTACATAGAAAGATCATAAGTTTTGGAAGACCAGGCCTTGCATTGGTCCTAAGGACCAAGCCATGGGAAACCCGTACATAAAAAGATCATAAGTTTTGGACAGAACCAAGGCCTTGCATGGTCCACGGACTCAAGCCTATGGGGAAACCAAGTACATAGAAAGATCATAAGTTTTGGACAGAACCAAGGCCTTGCATGATCCTCGGACTCAAGCCTATGGGGAAACCAAGTACATATAAAGATCATAAGTTTTGGACAGAACCAAGGCCTTGCATGGTCCTCGGACTCAAGCCTATGGGGAAACCAAGTACATAGAAAGATCATAAGTTTTGGACAGAACCAAGGCCTTGCATGGTCCTCGGACTCAAGCCTATGGGGAAACCACGTACATAAAAAGATCATAAGTTTTGGACAGAACCAAGGCCTTGCATGATCCTCGGACTCAAGCCTATGGGGAAACCAAGTACATAGAAAGATCATAAGTTTTGGACAGAACCAAGGCCTTGCATGGTCCTCGGACTCAAGCCTATGGGGAAACCTAGTACATAGAAAGATCATAAGTTTTGGACAGAACCAAGGCCTTGCATGGTCCTCGGACTCAAGCCTATGGGGAAACCACGTACATAAAAAGGTCATAAGTTTTGGACAGAACCAAGGCCTTGCATGGTCCACGGACTCAAGCCTATGGGGAAACCAAGTACATAGAAAGATCATAAGTTTTGGACAGAACCAAGGCCTTGCATGATCCTCGGACTCAAGCCTATGGGGAAACCAAGTACATATAAAGATCATAAGTTTTGGACAGAACCAAGGCCTTGCATGGTTCTCGGACTCAAGCCTATGGGGAAACCAAGTACATAGAAAGATCATAAGTTTTGGACAGAACCAAGGCCTTGCATGGTCCTCGGACTCAAGCCTATGGGGAAACCAAGTACATAAAAGATCATAAGTTTTGGACAGAACCAAGGCCTTGCATGGTCCTCGGACTCAAGCCTATGGGGAAACCAAGTACATAGAAAGATCATAAGTTTTGGACAGAACCAAGGCCTTGCATGGTCCTCGGACTCAAGCCTATGGGGAAACCAAGTACATAGAAAGATCATAAGTTTTGGACAGAACCAAGGCCTTGCATGGTCCTCGGACTCAAGCCTATGGGGAAACCAAGTACATAGAAAGATCATAAGTTTTGGACAGAACCAAGGCGTTGCATGATCCTCGGACTCAAGCCTATGGGGAAACCAAGTACATAGAAAGATCATAAGTTTTGGACAGAAGCAAGGCCTTGCATGGTCCTCGGACTCAAGCCTATGGGGAAACCAAGTACATAAACAGATCATAAGTTTTGGACAGAACCAAGGCCTTGCATGGTCCACGGACTCAAGCCTATGGGGAAACCAAGTACATAGAAAGATCATAAATTTTGGACAGAACCAAGGCCTTGCATGGTCCTCGGACTCGAGCCTATGGGGAAACCAAGTACATATAAAGATCATAAGTTTTGGACAGAACCAAGGCCTTGCATGGTTCTCGGACTCCAGCCTATGGGGAAACCAAGTACATAGAAAGATCATAAGTTTTGGACAGAACCAAGGCCTTGCATGGTCCTCGGACTCAAGCCTATGGGGAAACCATACGGATCTCAATGGTCCTACTCAAGGGGAAACCAAGTACATAAAAAGATCATAAGTTTTGGACAGAACCAAGGCCTTGCATGGTCCTCGGACTCAAGCCTATGGGGAAACCAAGTACATAGAAAGATCATAAGTTTTGGACAGAACCAAGGCCTTGCATGGTCCTCGGACTCAAGCCTATGGGGAAACCACGTACATAAAAAGATCATATGTTTTGGACAGAACCAAGGCCTTGCATGGTCCACGGACTCAAGCCTATGGGGAAACCAAGTACATAGAAAGATCATAAGTTTTGGACAGAACCAAGGCCTTGCATGATCCTCGGACTCAAGCCTATGGGAAACCAAGTACATATAAAGATCATAAGTTTTGGACAGAACCAAGGCCTTGCATGGTTCTCGGACTCAATCCTATGGGGAAACCAAGTACAAAGAAAGATCATAAGTTTTGGACAGAACCAAGGCCTTGCATGGTCCTCGGACTCAAGCCTATGGGGAAACCAAGTACATAGAAAGATCATAAGTTTTGGACAGAACCAAGGGCCTTGCATGGTCCTCGGACTCAAGCCTATGGGGAAACCAAGTACATAAAAGATCATAAGTTTTTGGACAGAACCAAGGCCTTGCATGGTCCTCGGACTCAAGCCTATGGGGGAAACCAAGTACATAGAAAGATCATAAATTTTTGGGACAGAACCAAGGCCTTGCATGGCCCACGGACTCAAGCCTATGGGGAAACCAAGTACATAGAAAGATCATAAGTTTTGGACAGAACCAAGGCCTTGCATGATCCTCGGACTCAAGCCTATGGGGAAACCAAGTACATAGAAAGATCATAAGTTTTGGACAGAACCAAGGCCTTGCATGGTCCTCGGACTCAAGCCTATGGGGAAACCACGTACATAAAAAGATCATAAGTTTTGGACAGAACCAAGGCCTTGCATGGTCCACGGACTCAAGCCTATGGGGAAACCAAGTACATAGAAAGATCATAAGTTTTGGACAGAACCAAGGCCTTGCATGGTCCTCGGACTCAAGCCTATGGGGAAACCAAGTACATATAAAGATCATAAGTTTTGGACAGAACCAAGGCCTTGCATGGTCCTCGGACTCAAGCCTATGGGGAAACCAAGTACATAGAAAGATCAAAAGTTTTGGACAGAACCAAGGCCTTGCATGGTCCTCGGACTCAAGCCTATGGGGAAAC
>NW_022155611.1:0-4508 GCF_001633185.2 Quercus lobata | reverse complement strand
AAATTCAAAAATAAATGCAAAAAAATTCTAAAAATTACAAAACATCATCCGGGCTTCATTTTCAAGACGAAACGGGTCAGGACAGGCCGAAAAATAGAGAACAAAAAAAATTTCATTCCTATCCGTTAGAACCCGACCCGAGTTATAAAATTCAAAAGTAAATGCAAAAAAATTCTAAAAATTACAAAACATCATCCGGGCTTCATGTCAAGACAAAACGGGTCAGGAAAGGCCAAAAAATAGAGAATAAAAAAAAATTCATTCTTTACGTTCGAACCAGACTCGGGTTAGAAAATTCAAAAATAAATGCAAAAAAATTTTAAAAATTAAAAAACAACATCCACGCTTCATTTCAAGACGAAACGGGTCAGGACAGGTCGAAAAATAGAGAATAAAAAATATTTCATTCCCATCAGTTCGAACCCGACCCGAGTTAGAAAATTCAAAAATAAATGCAAAAAAATTCTGAAAATTGCAAAATATCATCCGGGCTTCATTTCAAGACGAAACGGGTCAGGACAGCCAGAAAAATAGATAACAAAAAAAATTTCATTCTTTCCGTTCGAACCCGACTCGAGTTAGAAAATTCAAAAATAAATGCAAAAAAATTTTAAAAATTAAAAAACATTGTCCAGGCTTCATTTCAAGACGAAACGGGTCAGGACAGGCCGAAAAATAGAGAACAAAAAAAATTTCATTCCTATCCGTTCGAACCCGACCCGAGTTAGAAAATTCAAAAATAAATGCAAAAAAATTTAAAAATTAAAAAATAACATGAGGCTCTCATTTCAGGACGAAACGTGAAGTACAGCCGAAAAAAATGGAGAACAAAAAAATTTCATTCCATCCGTTTGAACCCGACCCGAGTTAGAAAATTCAAAAAAAAATGCAAAAAAATTCTAAAAATTACAAAACATCATCCGGGCTTCATTTCAAGACGAAACGGGACAGGAAAGGCCCAAAAATAGAGAATAAAAAAAATTTCATTCCTATCTATTCGAACCCGACCCGAGTTAGAAAATTCCAAAATAAATACAAAAAAATTCTAAAAATTGCAAAACATCATCCGGGCTTCATTTCAAGATGAAACGGGTCAGGACAGGCCGAAAAATAGAGAATAAAAAAAATTTCATTCCTATCCGTTCAAACCCGACCCGAGTTAGAAAATTCAAAAATAAATGCAAAAAAATTCTAAAAATTACAAACATCATCCGGGCTTCATTTCCAAGACGAAACGGGTCAGGAAAGGCCAAAAAATAGAGAATAAAAAAAATTCTTCTTTCCGTTCAACCCGACTCGAGTTAGAAATTCAAAAAAATAAATGCAAAAAAATTTTAAAATTAAAAAACAACATCCAGGCTTCATTTCAAGACGAAACGGATTGAGGACAGGCCGAAAAAATACGGAGAAACAAAAAAAAATTCATTCCTATCCGTTCAAACCCGACCCGAGTTAGAAAATTCAAAAATAAATGCAAAAAAATTCTAAAAATTACAAAACATCATCTGGGCTTCATTTCAAGACGAAACGGGTCAGGAAAGGCCAAAAAATAGAGAATAAAAAAAAAATTCATTCTTTCCGTTCGAACCCGACTCGAGTTAGAAAATTCAAAAATAAATGCAAAAAAATTTTAAAAATTAAAAAACAACATCCAGGCTTCATTTCAAGACGAAACGGGTCAGGACAGGTCGAAAAATAGAGAATAAAAAAAATTTCATTCCTATCCTTTCGAACCCGACCCGAGTTAGAAAATTCAAAAAAAATGCAAAAAAATTCTAAAAATTACAAAATATCATCCGGGCTTCATTTTCAAGACGAAACGGGTGCAAGGACAGGCGGCAAAATAGAGAACAAAAAAAATTTCATTCTTTCCGTTCGAAACCCGACTCGAGTTTAGAAAAAATTCAAAAATAATGCAAAAAAAATTTTAAAATTAAAAAACATTGTCCAGGTTCAATTCGAGACGAAACGGGTCAGGACAGGCGAAAAAGAGAACAAAAAAAATTTCCATTCCTATCCGTTCGAACCCGAGCCGAGTTATAAAATTCAAAAATTAAATGCAAAAAAAAAATTCTAAAAATTAAAAAACAACATGGAAGGCTTCATTTCAGGCGACCGAAACGTGACGTTACAGGCCGAAAAATAGAGAACAAAAAAAATTTCATCCTATCCTTTGAACCCGACCCGAAGTTAGAAATTCAAAAAAAATGCAAAAAAATTCTAAAAATTACAAAACATCATCCGGGCTTTCATTTTCAAGACCGAAACGGCGTCAAGAAAGGCCAATAAATAGAAATAGAAAAAAAAATTCATCTTTCCGTTCGAAACAGACTCGAGTTAGAAAATTCCAAAAATAAATGCAAAAAAATTTTAAAAAAGTAAAAAAACAACATCGGGCTTCATTTCAAGACGAAACGGGTCTCAGGAAAGGCCCAATAAATAGAGAAAGAAAAAATCATTCTTTCCGTTCGAACCAGACTCGAGTTAGAAAATTCAAAAATAAATGCAAAAAAATTTTAAAAATTACAAAACATCATCCGGGCTTCATTTCAAGACGAAACGGGTCAGGACAGGCAGAAAAATAGAGAACAAAAAAAATTTCATTCTTTCCGTTCGAACCCGACTCGAGTTAGAAAATTCAAAAATAAATGCAAAAAAATTTTAAAAATTAACAAACATTGTCCAGGCTTCATTTTAAGACGAAACGGGTCAGGACAGGCCGAAAAATAGAGAACAAAAAAAATTTCATTCCTATCCGTTCAAACCCGACCCGAGTTATAAAATTAAAAAATAAATGCAAAAAAATTCTAAAAATTAAAAAACAACATGAAGGCTTCATTTCAGGATGAAACGTGACAGTACAGGCCGAAAAATAGAGAACAAAAAAAATTTCATTCCTATCCGTTTGAACCCGACCCGAGTTAGAAAATTCAAAAAAAAATGCAAAAAAATTCTAAAAATTACAAAACATCATCCGGGCTTCATTTCAAGACGAAACGGGTCAAGAAAGGCCAAAAAATAGAGAATAAAAAAAATTTCATTCCTATCTATTCGAACCCGACCTGATTTAGAAAATTCCAAAATAAATGCAAAAAAATTCTAAAAATTACAAAACATCATCCGGGCTTCATTTCAAGATGAAACAGGTCAGGACAGGCCAAAAAATAGAGAATAAAAAAAATTTCATTCCTATCCGTTCAAACTAGACCCGAGTTAGAAAATTCAAAAATAAATGCAAAAAAATTCTAAAAATTACAAAACATCATCCGGGCTTCATTTGAAGACGAAACGGGTCAGGACAGGCCGAAAAATAGAGAACAAAAAAAATTTCATTCCTATTCGTTCGATCCCGACCCGAGTTAGAAAATTCAAAAATAAATGCAAAAAAATTCTAAAAATTACAAAACATCATCCGGGCTTCATTTTAAGACGAAACGGGTCAGGAAAGGCCAAAAAATAGAGAATAAAAAAAAATTCATTCTTTCCGTTCGAACCAGACTCGAGTTAGAAAATTCAAAAATAAATGCAAAAAAATTTGAAAAATTAAAAAACAACATCCAGGCTTCATTTCAAGACGAAACGGGTCAGGACAGGTCGAAAAATAGAGAATAAAAAAAATTTCATTCCTATCCTTTCGAACCCGACCCGAGTTAGAAAATTCAAAAAAAAATGCAAAAAAATTCTAAAAATTACAAAATATCATCCGGGCTTCATTTTCAAGACGAAACGTGGTAGGACATGCAGAAAATAGAGAAGCAAAAAAAAAATTTCATTCTTTCCGTTCGAACCCGACTCGAGTTAGAAAATTCAAAAATAAATGCAAAAAAATTTTAAAAATTAAAAAACATTGTCCAGGCTTCATTTCAAGATGAAACGTGTCAGGACATGCCGAAAAATAGAGAACAAAAAAAATTTAATTCCTATCCGTTCGAACCCGACCCGAGTTATAAAATTCAAAAATAAATGCAAAAAAATTCTAAAAATTAAAAAACAACATGAAGGCTTCATTTCAGGACGAAACGTGACAGTACAGGCCGAAAAATAGAGAACAAAAAAAATTTCATTCCTAACCGTTTGAACCCGACCCGAGTTAGAAAATTCAAAAAAAAATGCAAAAAAATTCTAAAAATTACAAAACATCATCCGGGCTTCATTTCAAGACGAAACGGGTCAAGAAAGGCCAAAAAATAGAGAATAAAAAAAATTTCATTCCTATCTATTCGAACCCGACCTGAGTTAGAAAATTCCAAAATAAATGCAAAAAAATTCTAAAAATTACAAAACATCATCCGGGCTTCATTTCAAGATGGAACAGGTCAGGACAGGCCAAAAAATAGAGAATAAAAAAAATTTCATTCCTATCCGTTCAAACTAGACCCGAGTTAGAAAATTCAAAAATAAATGCAAAAAAATTCTAAAAATTACAAAACATCATCCGGGCTTCATTTTAAGACGAAACGGGTCAGGAAAGGCCAAAAAATAGAGAATAAAAAAAAATTCATTCCTAT
>NW_022155610.1:0-4518 GCF_001633185.2 Quercus lobata | reverse complement strand
TGATCTTCTATGTACTTGTTTCCCATAGGCTTGAGTCCGAGGACCATGCAAGGCCTTGGTTCTGTCCAAAACTTATGATCTTTCTATGTACTTGGTTTCCCCATAGGCTTGAGTCCGTGGACAATGCAAGGCCTTGGTTCTGTCCAAAACTTATGATCTGTTTATGTACTTGGTTTCCCCATAGGCTTGAGTCCGAGGACCATGCAAGGCTTTGGTTCTGTCCAAAACATATGATCTTTCTATGTACTTGGTTTCCCCATAGGCTTGAGTCCGTGGACCATGCAAGGCCTTGGTTCTGTCGAAAACTTATGATCTTTTTATGTACTTGGTTTCCCCATAGGCTTGAGTCCGAGGACCATGCAAGGCCTTGGTTCTGTCCAAAACTTATGATCTGTTTATGTACTTGGTTTCCCCATAGGCTTGAGTCCGAGGACCATGCAAGGCTTCTGTTCTGTCCAAAACATATGATCTTTCTATGTACTTGGTTTCCCCATAGGTTGGAGTTCCGAGGACCATGCAAGGCCTTGGTTTTCTGTCCAAAACATATGACTTTCTAGTACTTGGTTTCCCCATAGGCTTGAGTCCGTGGACCATGCAAGGCCTTGGTTCTGTCCAAAACTTATGATCTGTTTATGTACTTGGTTTCCCTATAGGCTTGAGTCCGAGGACCATGCAAGGCCTTGGTTCTGTCCAAAACATATGATCTTTCTATGTACTTGGTTTCCCCATAGGCTTGAGTCCGTGGACCATGCAAGGCCTTGGTTTTGTCCAAAACTTATGATCTTTTTATGTACGTGGTTCCCCCATAGGCTTGAGTCCGAGGACCATGCAAGGCCTTGGTTCTATCCAAAACTTATGATATTTCTATGTACTTGGTTTCCCCATAGGCTTGAGTCCGAGGACCATGCAAGGCCTTGGTTCTGTCCAAAACTTATGATCTTTTTATGTACTTGGTTTCCCCATAGGCTTGAGTCCGTGGACCATGCAAGGCCTTGGTTCTGTCCAAAACTTATGATCTTTTTATGTACTTGGTTTCCCCATAGGCTTGAGTCCGAGGACCATGCAAGGCCTTGGTTCTGTCCAAAACTTATGATCTTTTTATGTACTTGGTTTCCCCATAGGCTTGACTCCGAGGACCATGCAAGGCCTTGGTTCTGTCCAAAACTTATGATCTTTCTATGTACTAGGTTTCCCCATAGGCTTGAGTCCGTGGACCATGCAAGGCCTTGGTTCTGTCCAAAACTTATGATCTTTGTATGTACTTGGTTTCCCCATAGGCTTGAGTCCGAGGACCATGCAAGGCCTTGGTTCTGTCCAAAACTTATGATCTTTCTATGTACTTGGTTTACCCATAGGCTTGAGTCCGAGGACCATGCAAGGCCTTGGTTCTGTCCAAAACTTATGATCTTTCTATGTACTTGGTTTCCCCATAGGCTTGAGTCCGTGGACCATGCAAGGCCTTGGTTCTGTCCAAAACTTATGATCTTTTTATGTACGTGATTTCCCCAAAGGCCTGAGTCCGAGGACCATGCAAGGCCTTGGTTCTGTCCAAAACTTATGATCTTTCTATGTACTTGGTTTCCCCATAGGCTTGAGTCCGAGGACCATGCAAGGCCTTGGTTCTGTCCAAAACTTATGATCTTTCTATGTACTTGGTTTCCCCATAGGCTTGAGTCCGAGGACCATGCAAGGCCTTGGTTCTGTCCAAAACTTATGATCTTTCTATGTACTTGGTTTCCCCATAGGCTTGAGTCCGTGGACCATGCAAGGCCTTGGTTCTCTCCAAAACTTATGATCTTTTATGTACTTGGTTTCCCCATAGGCTTGAGTCCGAGGACCATGCAAGGCCTTGGTTCTGTCCAAAACTTATGATCTTTCTATGTACTTGGTTTCCCCATAGGCTTGAGTCCGAGGACCATGCAAGGCCTTGGTTCTGTCCAAAACTTATGATCTTTTTATGTACTTGGTTTCCCCATAGGCTTGAGTCCGAGGACCATGCAAGGCTTTGGTTCTGTCCAAAACATATGATCTTTCTATGTACTTGGTTTCCCCATAGGCTTGAGTCCGAGGACCATGCAAGGCCTTGGTTCTGTCCAAAACATATGATCTTTTTATGTACTTGGTTTCCCCATAGGCTTGAGTCCGAGGACCATGCAAGGCCTTGGTTCTGTCCAAAACTTATGATCTTTTATGTACTTGGTTTCCCCATAGGCTTGAGTCCGAGGACCATGCAAGGCCTTGGTTCTGTCCAAAACATATGATCTTTCTATGTACTTGGTTTCCCCATAGGCTTGAGTCCGAGGACCATGCAAGGCCTTGGTTCTGTCCAAAACTTATGATCTTTCTATGTACTTGGTTTCCCCATAGGCTTGAGTCCGTGGACCATGCAAGGCCTTGGTTCTGTCCAAAACTTATGATCTGTTTATGTACTTGGTTTCCCCATAGGCTTGAGTCCGTGGACCATGCAAGGCCTTGGTTCTGTCCAAAACTTATGATCTTTTATGTACTTGGTTTCCCCATAGGCTTGAGTCCGAGGACCATGCAAGGCCTTGGTTCTGTCCAAAACTTATGATCTTTCTATGTACTTGGTTTCCCCATAGGCTTGAGTCCGAGGACCATGCAAGGCCTTGGTTCTGTCCAAAACTTATGATCTTTCTATGTACTTGGTTTCCCCATAGGCTTGAGTCCGAGGACCATGCAAGGTCCAAAACTTATGATCTTTTTATGTCCGTAGGGAGTCCGAGGACATGCAAGGCTTGGTTCTGTCCAAAACTTATGATCTCTCTATGTACTTTGGTTTTCCCCATAGGCTTGAGTCCGAGGACCATGCAAGGCCTTGGTTGTCCAAAACTTATGTCTTTCATGTACTTGGTTTCCCCATAGGCTTGAGTCCGAGGACCATGCAAGGCCTTGGTTCTGTCCAAAACTTATGATCTTTCTATGTACTTGGTTTCCCCATAGGCTTGAGGACCATGCAAGTTCTGTCCAAAACTTATGATCTTTCTATGTACTTGGTTTCCCCATAGGCTTGAGTCCGAGGACCATGCAAGGCCTTGGTTCTGTCCAAAACTTATGATCTTTTTATGTACTTGGTTTCCCCATAGGCTTGAGTCCGAGGACCATGCAAGGCCTTGGTTCTGTCCAAAACTTATGATCTTTCTATGTACTTGGTTTCCCCATAGGCTTGAGTCCGAGGACCATGCAAGGCCTTGGTTCTGTCCAAAACTTATGATCTTTTATGTACTTGGTTTCCCCATAGGCTTGAGTCCGAGGACCATGCAAGGCTTTGGTTCTATCCAAAACATATGATCTTTCTATGTACTTGGTTTCCCCATAGGCTTGAGTCCGTGGACCATGCAAGGCCTTGGTTCTGTCCAAAACTTATGATCTTTTTATGTACTTGGTTTCCCCATAGGCTTGAGTCCGAGGACCATGCAAGGCCTTGGTTCTGTCCAAAACTTATGATCTGTTTATGTACTTGGTTTCCCCATAGGCTTGAGTCCGAGGACCATGCAAGGCTTCTGTTCTGTCCAAAACATATGATCTTTCTATGTACTTGGTTTCCCCATAGGTTGAGTCCGAGGACCATGCAAGGCCTTGGTTCTGTCCAAAACATATGATCTTTCTATGTACTTGGTTTCCCCATAGGCTTGAGTCCGAGGACCATGCAAGGCCTTGGTTCTGTCCAAAACTTATGATCTGTTTATGTACTTGGTTTCCCCATAGTTGAGTCGAGACCATGCAAATCCTTAGTCTATCCAAAACTTATTTTTTAATTAGTGTTTCCCCATAGGTTTGAGTCGAGACATTGCAATACTTGGTGTCTGTCAAAAACTTGGATTTTTTTAAGTAGTGGTTTCCCCATAGGTTTGGTCGGGACCTGCAATACCTTAGTTTCTATCCAAAACTTGATTTTTTAAGTAGTTGTTTCCCCATAGTTTGAGATCCGAGGACCATCAATTACCATGGTTCATGTCCAAAACTTTGATTTTAAGTAATTGGTTTGCCCCATAGGTTTGAGTCCGAGAAACCATGCAATACCTTGTTCTACCAAAACTTGATTTTTAAAGTAGTTGTTCCCCATAGTTTGAGTCCGAGGCAATGCAATACCTTGTCTGTCCAAAACTTGATTTTTTAAGTAGTTGGTTTCTTCATAGGTTTGAGTCCGAGGACCATGCAATACCTTGGTTCTGTCCAAAACTTGATTTTTTAAGTAGTTGGTTTCTCCATAGGTTTGAGTCCGAGGACCATGCAATACCTTGGTTCCGTCCAAAACTTGATTTTTAAGTAGTTGGTTTCCCCATAAGTTTGAGTCCGAGGAGCATGCAATACCTTGGTTTTGTCCAAAACTTGATTTTTTTAAGTAGTTGGTTTCCCCATTGGTTTTAGTCCGAGGACCATACAATACCTTAGTTCTATCCCAAACTTGATTTTTTAAGTAGTTGGTTTTCCCATAGGTTTGAGTCCGAGGACCATACAATACCTTGGTTCTGTCCAAAACTTGATTTTTTAGTAGTT
>NW_022155609.1:0-4534 GCF_001633185.2 Quercus lobata | reverse complement strand
TTTTTTTTTTTTTTGACTCTTTATTGATTTCATTTTTCAGTTGTAAACATCAAAATTAAAATAGATAAACATGGCCTAAGGGAACAGACCAATTAATATGATGTAGCCAGTTGCACTTTGCCTCTTACCCAGATTGATTGATTTTTAGTATATGTTACACTCGGAGCAATAATTTTTTGATTCCTATGCCATTTTAGTTCTTATCTGACTTTCTTATTAGTTCAGTTAATAACATTCAAAATAATTATTACAAACCTAAATAAATGTAACCGTTAACTCAGCTAAGATGAATTTTGAGTACTGTTCCTCAAAAAGAAAGAAAAAACGCAAGATGAATTTGTACTTTCTCAAAAAAAGAAAAAAAACCAAGATGAATTTGTAAAGTCAATATATTTACATATTTAATATTGTCAAAAAAATTAATGGTAAAAAATAAATAAGAAAAATGATAATAATGTGGCCCATAACGCGACAAATAAGATGACTAAAAAAAAACATAATTATAATAAATATTATACTTAAGCTTTTAAATATAATATATATAGATAAATTTGGTAGCTAAGCTATTCGTGAATAAATTCCCAGAATCTAGTTAATCCATTTAAGGCATACAAATATACAATCCTTTAGTTGATATTATCCATATTCATAAAAAAAAAAAAAAGTTGATATTATCCATTGTGCAATGTGGCGGCTTGGAACCTGGACACTGTCAGAATGGGGATTTGGATAGAGTGCAATTGTGCAATTACTCTGTCTTTACTCATACTTTTTTTTACTTTATTTATTTAACGGTTGATATTGAAAGTTTTTTTTTGTTTTCAACTTAAATTTAGCCATTGAGAGTGAGTATGCATCATATCTAAATCCTAAAAATGCACAGTTTCCCATACACGTCACAGTAAAGTAGTATGGTTTCCCATGCATTCACGGAGAAGTCAGCCAAATTCGCTACCATTTGGTTCTGGGATATTTTGATCATACACGATTAGCTTAGAGAAGAAACTGACTTATTATTAACAGTTGAATTTTTCACACCATTTCTCAATAGAATTGCCATTCACTTTTTGGACCTACAACAAACAAACGAAAAAGAAAAAAAAAGAAAAAAGAAAAAAGAGAAAGAGCGTTTGAATTTTACATCGCCGCCCTATTCTTATTGCACTATTTATGAAAGAATAACGTTAGGTTTTTAAATCATCTTTGTTGTTACCAGGAAGCTTTCGCGTGGTGGATTGCTTCGATCTGGTACTTCTTAAGCTAATTATGCTGTCAAAGGAAGTCTATACATGCATAACAAAGATTTAGCATGCATTACTTCATGTGCTGTTGGCAAACCCAAATAAAGTTCTGTTTTTGTTGAGTCAGACATCCACCATATATAATTTGGTTCAATTAGCAATTTTGGGTGGAGCTGCATGATTTTCTTTATTCTTGTATATATAACTAACAAGAACTATATATAGGAGCAAAGTAACTAAAAGTTACTTCGTTGCCATGCCTTTCCAAATAAAAAGGGAACACGAGACATGCTCTTCCAAAAGCACAAAATGTGATAACAATCTTTACATGTCCTTGTAAAACTTAGCTCACACCAAAATATAAAATATTTTGTTTTAATCAAAAATTTAAATTGTGCCGTTTCTGTCAAATATCTCAATTCAATTTGAAATAGATTCATTTCAAACCATATTGTAATTCGTTGTCAACAATACTAGGGCCCAATCTGAGATCAACACAAATGGAGTAAGGAAAAAAAAAAAATTAGTGGGATTTCCCTTATTATAAATACTAAGTGTGGGTTTGGATTCACGTTCACGTTTCCTTACGTTTGCGTGTTTTCAGTGCTTTTTTATTTTTATTTTTATTTATTTTTATTTTTTTTAAAACCAGCGCCTGGTGCACTATTCATAGGACATGAACAATGTACCAAGGCATATGAACAGTAAAAAAAGTATGAACTGTAATTTTTCACCTATTTAAAAATTATTTTGCTACAGTATTTTTAGTTTTTAGCAAAATAAGTTGTATTCAAACAGACCCTAATTGTATAATATTATGTTTTTTTTTTCTTTTTTTAAAACTATTTTTCTTTCAATTTGAAATACAAAATTACTACTAATTATGTTTTTGCAATTTCCTCACTAATTCACTTAATATTTCTTGTGACATATTTTATCTCTCTCCTTTTTCTTTTTTTTTGGAGAAGAATGACATATTCTGTCTTTAATAGGATTTTATCAATTTTAATTTTGGATAACTATACGCAAATGTAACATGTAATTTTAGTTAATATTTTATAAGTGTCACATGCATTAGAAAAATTGTTTAACCTTTTTACATAACTTAATGTGTTAATACTTAATTGGACTATTTTCATTTATTTATAAAATGTATTTAAAAATTTTTATTTCTAAAAATAACTCTGAATAATCAATATCAGAATAAATATTATGTCTGAGATGGTTAGTGTCTCTCTTGGTACTATTGGACTTCAAATATTGAATAATAAATTTCAGTAATGACTACTTTGCTCGGAAAACTATTAATTATGTTTTTAATTTTGATAGAGAGAGAAAGAAAGAGTAAATTTTTTGAGAGATTTAAAATTGTTACTCTCTTAATCTACAACAAACATATTAAAACTGTAGGGCCCGAAATCTGAGGTCCCAGCCCATTTTGTGTTAAAAGCCCAAAGCCCAGTCCGAGGAGCCCTAATGTTAAGAACGCGCAATGAAAACTCCTTGAAAGGTCCAAGGATGTTGCCGAGGACGACTTTATGCCCAACATCTCACAAAAAGGCCTGAGGAAAAGGACAGATTCAGCACAGGAACAGCACAGGGGAGAAAGCTGCCAGCACCTTAATGTGGAGCCCAGCGCCTGGCAAACCCATACTCATACCCTGCTATCCAGCTTTCCCCAACCACTCTGATGTGAGGATTGATAAGACAAGTAACCACCCTGAACAAGGGGAAACGGACACGTAGATGAAGATTGGGAAGGAAATACTAGTATAAAAGGGAAGCTCGTGGTATTGAAAAAGGGGGATTCTCTCTGGAAGAACCAGAGAAAAAGGAGGAGGGGAGAACGAACTCATGAGAAAGAAGGACGGTGAGGACAAGACGCTCCTCGGACTAATTCCGAGGAGAAAGATCTTCTCATCACATCTGGGTAAAGCTTAGCCATGCATGCCAAACTTACCTTTGTATGGGCTTCCATGAAAATCTCGACCAAGCCGTCGCCCAACGACCAAGATCCAGCCTTCCAAAGCCCACTCTCTACAAATCGTATTGTTCGGGCCCCTTTCATATACGAACCCATCCTTGGGTCGTTAAAAATTGTGTCCTTACAATTGGCGCCGTCTGTGGGAAGGCCTGCGCGTTGGCGCGGGTGGCGGTGGAGTCAACTCTCTAGCAAGCAGAGGTTCGTGAGGTTTCCTACGTCTCCGGCGACATACAGCTGTTGCTCCGACATAAACTTCTACTAGGGGCTACGCCTTGCAGTGCCAAGGGCGTGGGCATCTCTAGGGGCTTCCGGCCTCAAGCCAACTCTCCCCGCCCTGGTATAGGGGCTTGGGGTTGAAAAATAAACCAAGTTTTGGACAGAACCAAGACCTTGCATGGTCCTCGGACTCAAGCCTATGGGGAAACCAAGTACAAAAAAAGAAAAATCACAAGTTTTGGACAGAACCAAGGCCTTGCATGGTCCTCGGGCTCAAGCCTATGGGGAAACCAAGTACAAAAAAAAGAAAAATCACAAGTTTTGGACAGAACCAAGGCCTTGCATGGTCCTCGGACTCAAGCCTATGGGGAAACCAAATACAAAAAAAAGAAAAATCACAAGTTTTGGACAGAACCAAGGCCTTGCATGGTCCTCGGACTCAAGCCTATGGGGAAACCAAGTACAAAAAAAAAAAATTCACAAGAGTTTTGGACAGAACCAGAGGGCCCTCCATGGTCCTCCGGGACTCTCATCAAGGGGCCTATGGGGGGAAGGAACCAAAGTACAGAAAAAAAAATTCACAATTTGTGGACAGAACCAAGGCCTTGCATGGTCCTCGGACTCAAGGTCTATGGCGAAACAAGTACAGAAAGAAGGAAATCTCACAAGTTTTGACAGAACTAAGGCCTTGCATGGGGTCCTCGGACCTCAGCCTATGGGGAAACCAAGAATACAAAAAAGAAAATCACAATGTTTGGACAGAGCCAGGCCTTGCATGTCCTCGGACCTCAAAGCCTATGGGGAAACCAATACAGAAATAAATCTCACCAAGTGTTTTGCGACGAAACCAAGGGCCTTGCCATGTCCTCGGACTCAAGCCTATGGGGAAACCAAGTACAGAAAAGAAATCTCACAAGTTTTGGACAGAACCAAGGCCATGCATGGCCCTCGGACTCAAGCCTATGGGGAAACCAAGTACAGAAAAGAAAAATCATAAGTTTTGGACAGAACCAAGGCCTTGCATGGTCCTCGGACTCAAGCCTATGGGGAAACCAAGTACAGAAAAGAAAAAACACAAGTTTTGGACAGAACC
>NW_022155608.1:0-4585 GCF_001633185.2 Quercus lobata | reverse complement strand
AGGGACATCGAGGGACACTGCTGTCGTTGCCGTCGCCGCCGCCGCCGCCGCCGCCGCCACTGCTACCACGCAACCGCGTAGTAAGAAAGACACACACAAGCCCGATAGTCGCATGGAACTTGCTTCGCGCAGCAATGGGTGAAACTAACACCGTCCGCGTTGCGATAGCGTGACCAAGCTAAACCAAGAATGCATGCATCCCCCCACCACGCGGCTACTGAGACCATCGACCCCCGCCACTGGGCACGGGTGGGTGTGGCCTCGAGGAAAAAGTGGCACCAGAGAAAGCTTTCACAATGCGTTTGATCATCACCTTAGGCTTGCTCTGCGTGGCAATGGGTGAAACTAACACCGTCCGCCTTGCAAGAGCGCGCCGCAGCTATACCACGTACACGTGAAATGCCAACCTGGGTCCACCCCGGCGATGCATTTAGGCCCACCTCGCGCCATGGAGCACGCGGGGTTGGGTGCCTGAGGGCTCGTCATGAGCATGCCTACCCGTGGCCAAGCTCAAGAGGGGTCGCCCCTGTGCATCGCCGAATACCTCCTCCCCCCTAAAGAGCCCTTAGGAAAAAATCCGCTCTGGCACGAGGAAACATTGATTTGTTGAGGAGGAATAATGGGTCATTTTCGGAGCAATTCTTGGAGTCTTGCCCTGATTTTTTGCACACATGCTAAGAAAAATCCAACCTTCAACCTGTCAAAATATGGAGGCCAGATTCAACATATTTTATTTTTTACGATTTTAGGAAGCCGGAAAATGGGAAAAATCATAAAAAATTCAAAAACGCTCGGAACGCCGAACCGCTTGCTGGAATCCTCCTCTAAAATCATGGAATGAATTAGGGACACAAAAATGGAAAAAGGCACGAGCCAATTTTTCCGGAGTGCGGGACGATGCGGGGCGATGCGGCACGGCGTGCCCGCGGGCATGCCCCTGGGATGCCCACTGCCTGCCTGCTCGTGGGGAAATAACCTCATTTTCCAAAAAACCCTCATTTTAGGAAATCACTCCAAATATGTGGCCAAGGCCATGGGCAAGGCATGCATCCAAGGCCAAGGCCAAGGCATGCAGCCAAGGCCAAGGCAGCCCCCTATGGGCATGCAGCAGCCAAGGCCAAGGCAGCCCCTATGGGCATGCAGCAGCCAAGGCCAAGGCGCCCCTATGGGCATGCAGCAGCCAAGGCCAAGGCAGCCCCCATTGGGCAAGGCAGCGAAGGCCAAGCATGCATGCTTGCTTGCTGCCATGCTGCCAATGCCAAGGCACGCAGCCAAGGCCATGGCATGCTTGCGTGGGCACGCTGGCATGCGCCTGGGTGCAGGCAGGTGGGCACGCTGGCATGCCCCTGGGCGCAGGCAGCAGCAAGGCCCTAGCATGCCCCGTGGGCGAGGGCGTGGCATGCCCCGTGGGTGGGATGCCAAGGCCGTGGCATGCCCTTGGGACCCCTACAAGGCCGTGGCAGCACTTGGGGGGGCTACTGCTGCCAAGCCTAGATAGCCTCTTCGGACACCTCCAACTCTCCCCCCCTAAAGAGCGCTTAGGAAAAAATCCACACTGGCACGAGTGGAACCATTCGATTTGTTGAGGAGGGAATAATGGGGTCTTTTTGGAGCCAATTCTTGGAGTCTTGCCCTGATTTTTTGCACAATGCTAAGAAAAATCCCAACCTTCAACCTGTAAAATATGGAGCCAGATCAACATATTTTATTTTTTTACTATTTTTAGGAAAGCCGGAAATGGGAAAAATCTAAAAATTCAAAAAACGCTCGAACGCCGAACCGCTTGCTGGAATCCTCCTCTAAAATCATGAGAATGAATTTAGGGACACAAAAATGGAAAAAGGGCACGAGCAATTTTTCGGAGTGCGTTGACGATGCGGGGCGATGCGGCACGGCGTGCCCGCGGGCATGCCCCTGGTATGCCCACTGCCTGCCTGCTCGTGGGGAAATAACCGCATTTTCCAAAAAACCCTCATTTTTAGGAAATCACTCCAAATATGTGGCCAAGGCCAAGGCCAAGGCCAAGGCATGCATCCAAGGCCAAGGCCAAGGCATGCAGCCAAGGCCAAGGCAGCCCCCTATGGGCATGCAGCAGCCAAGGCCAAGGCAGCCCCCTATGGGCATGCAGCCGCCAAGGCCAAGGCAGCCCCCATGGGGCAGGCAGCGAGGCCAAGGCATGCATGCTTGCTTGCGTGCATGCTGCCAAGGCCAAGGCACGCAGCCAAGCCATGGCATGCTTGCGTGGGCACGCTGGCATGCCCTGGTGCAGGCAGGTGGGCACGCTGGGCATGCCCCTGGGCGCAGGCGCAGCAAGCCCTAGCATGCCCCGTGGGCGAGGGCGTGGCATGCCCCGTGAGGTTGGATGCCAAGGCGTGGCATGCCCTTGGACCCCTACAAGCCGTGGAGCGCTTGGGGGAGGCTACTGCTGCCAGCCTAGATAGCTCTTCGGACACCTCCAACTTTCCCCCTAAAAGAGCGCTTAAGGAAAAAATCCACACTGGCACGAGGAAACATTGATTTGTTGAGGAGGAATAATGGGTCTTTTGGAGCAATCTTGGAGTCTTGCCCTGATTTTTTGTACACATGCTAAGAAAAAATCTAACTTCAACCTGTCAAAATTTGGTGGCCAGATTCAACATATTTTATTTTTTTATGATTTTCGGAATCCAGAAATAGGAAAAAATCATAAAAAATTTCAAAACTGCTCGGAACGCCGAAACCGCCTTGTGGAAACGTCCTCTAAAATCATGGATGAAATTTAGGAACACAAAAAGGGAAAAAGGCACGAGCCAATTTTGCCGGAGTGCGGGACGATGCGGGGCGATGCGGCGTGGCGTGCATGCGGGCATGCCCCTGGGCACCCTGCCATGCCCAACGCCTGCCTCTTTGGGGCAAATAACCTCCTTTTCCAAAAAACCCTCATTTTTTGGGAAGTCACTCAAAATTTGTGGGCAAGGCAGCGAAGGCCATGCAGCAGCCCCCCATGGCACGCAGCCAAGGCCTTGGCATGCAGCCCCCCCAGGCACGCAGCCAAGGCCATGGCATGCAGCCAAGGACAAGGCATGCTGCCCAAGGCCAAGGCACGCCTAGGCAGCAAGCCCCCCCCCCCCCCATGGCACGCCAGCCAAGGGCCCCCAAGCATGCTTTGCCAAGGGCCAAGGGCACGCAGCCAAGGCCAAGGCACGCTGGCCAGCAGCCCCACCCCATGGCACGCAGCCAAAGGGCCCCATAAGGCATGCTGCCAAGGCCAATGGCACCAGGCCAAGGCCAAGGCAGCAGCCCAAGGCATAGCTGCCAAGGCCAAGGCACGCAGCAAGCCCATGGCCATGCAGCCAAGGCACGCAGCCAAGGCACGCAGCCCAAGGCCAAGGCATGCCAGCCAAGGCCAAGGCATGCTTGCCAAGGCCCAAGGCATGCTTGGCCAAGGGCCAAGGCACCGCAGCCAAGGCCATGCATGCAGCCAAGGCCAAGGCACGCAGCCAGGGCCGATGGCATGTAGCCAAGGCACGGCAGCAAGGCACGCGCCAAGGCCAAGGCATGCAGCCAAGGCCAAGGCATGCTGCCAAGGCCAAGGCCACGCCAGCCAAGGCCAAGGCCAATGCAGCCAAGGCCAAGGCATGCAGCCAAGGCCAAGGCAGGCCCCCAAGGCATGCTGCCAAGGCCAAGGCACGCAGCCAAGGCCATGGAGGCAGGCAGCCAAGGCCAAGGCATGCTGCCAAGGCCAAGGCACGCAGCCAAAGGCCATGGCACGCAGCCAAGGCCAAGGCCATGGCATGCAGCCCCCCAAGGCACGCAGCCCAGGCCAAGGCATGCAGCCCCCCAAGGCACGCTGCCAAGGCCCAGGCATGCAGCCAAGGCCGAGGCAAGGCAGGCAGCCGAAGGCAAGGCCCAGGCATGCAGCCAAGGCCAAGGCCAAGGCATTGCGCCAAGGCCAAGGCAGCAGCAGCCCCCCACGGGCATGCAGCCAAGGGCAAGGGCACGCAGCCGCCCCCCATGGGCATGCTGCCAAGGCAAGGGCACGCAGCCAAGGCCAAGGCACCCCCCATAGGCAAGCAGCGAAGGCCAAGGCCAAGGCAGCCTGTCATGGGCAAGGGGCACGCAGCGAAGGCACTCGGGGGGCTAGCCTCCGGAGGGCACGGGGCAAAGAGTTGATTTTTTTTTTGAGGGGGGATTGGGAGAGGAGAGGGGGGAGGGACGAATCGAAGCGACACAGGGCTGAATCTCAGTGGATCGTGGCAGCAAGGCCACTCTGCCACTTACAATACCCCGTGGCGTATTTAAGTCGTCTGCAAAGGATTCTCCCCGCCGCTCGGTGGGAATTATACTTCATGGCGGCCCACGCGGCTCGTCCGCCGCGGGGGCTTGGCCAAAGACACGTGCCTCTGGGGGCCCGAGGGCCCCTACTGCAGGTCGGCAATCGGGCGGCGGGCGCACGCGTCGCTTCTAGCCCGGATTCTGACTTAGAGGCGTTCAGTCATAATCCAGCGCACGGTAGCTTCGCGCCACTGGCTTTTTAACCAAGCGCGATGACCAATTGTGCGAATCAACGGTTCCTCTCGTACTAGGTTGAATTACTATTGCGACA
>NW_022155607.1:0-4590 GCF_001633185.2 Quercus lobata | reverse complement strand
GCATATCTCATCCGTTTTCGCTAAAAATAATGCCGGAAGAGGTATTATATTTTTTAAACTTTTTTAGTTTTTTTTTCGGAATTTTCTGCCGGGTCCGTGTATGAACGGAATTCGGGACTAAAATTTTGATTTCACTTTTTTGGCCTATCTCATCCCTTTTTGGATCAAAAATAATGCGCGGAGAGAAGAGGTTTCAAAATTTTTTGAAATTTTGTACTATGGTTTTTCGGAATTTTCTGGCCCGGTCGAGTATAAACGGAATTCGGGACTGAAATTTTGATTTCACTTTTTCAGCCTATCTCATCCCGTTTTGGCCCGAAAAAATAATGCCGAGAAGGGGTTTCAAAATTTTTTGAATTTTTTTACCATTTTTTTCGGAATTTTCTTGCCCGGGTCGAGTATGAACGGAATTTGGGACTAAAATTTTGATTTCACTTTTTCGGCCTCTCTCATCCCGTTTTGGCTAAAAATATTGCCGGGAAGTGGTTTTACAATTTTTTGAATTTTTTTACTATTTTTTTCGGAATTTTCTTGCCCGGGTCGAGTATGAACGGGATTCGGGACTAAAATTTTGTTTTCTCTTTTTCGGCATATCTCATCCCGTTTTGCTAAAAATAAGTGCCGAGATTAGCGTTTTACAATTTTTGAATTTTTTTACTATTTTTTTCGGAATTTTTTTTCCCGGTCGATGTATTAACGGAATTCGGGGACTAAAATTGTTTTCTCTTTTTCGGCATATCGCATCCCGTTTGGCTAAAAATAAGCCGGGAAGAGGTTTTATAATTTTTTTGAATTTTTGTATATTTTTTCGGAATTTTCTTGCCGGGTCGTGTATGAACGGAATTCGGGGACTACTAAAATTTTGATTTCACTTTTTCGACCTATCTTCATCCCGTTTTCCTAAAAATAATGCCGAGAAGAGGTTTATAATTTTTGAATTTTTACTATTTCTTTCGGAATTTTCTTGCCGGTCGAGTATGAACGGATTCGGAACTAAAATTTTGTTTTCCTTTTCGGGCATATCTCATCCCGTTTTTCGCTAAAAATAATGCCGAGAAGAGGTTTTATAATTTTTTGAACTTTTTTACTGTTTTTTTCGGAATTTTCTTGCCGGGATCGTGTATGAACGGAATTCGGGACTAAAATTTTGATTTCACTTTTTTGGCCTATCTCATCCCTTTTTTGCTAAAAATAATGCCGAGAAGAGGTTTCAAAATTTTTTGAATTTTTGTACTATGTTTTTCGGAATTTTCTTCCCGGGTCGAGTATGAACGGAATTCGGGACTGAAATTTTGATTTCACTTTTTCAGCCTATCTCATCCCGTTTTGGCTAAAAATATTTCCGGGAAGTGGTTTTATAATTTTTTGAATTTTTTTACTATTTTTTTCGGAATTTTCTTGCCCGGGTCGAGTATGAACGGAATTCGGGACTAAAGTTTTGTTTTCTCTTTTTCGGCATATCTCATTCCGTTTTTGCTAAAAATAATGCCGAGAATAGGTTTTACAATTTTTTGAATTTTTTTACTATTTTTTTCGGAGATTTTTTTTCCCGGGTCGAGTATGAACGGAATTCGGGACTAAAATTTTGTTTTCTCTTTTTCGGCATATCTCATCCCGTTTTGGCTAAAAATAATGCCGGGAAGAGGTTTTATAATTTTTTGAATTTTTTTACTATTTTTTTCGGAATTTTCTTGCCGGGGTCATGTATGAACGGAATTCGGGACTAAAATTTTGATTTCACTTTTTCGACCTATCTCGTCCCGTTTTGGCTAAAAATAATGCCGAGAAGAGGTTTTATAATTTTTTGAATTTTTTTACTATTTCTTTCGGAATTTTCTTGCCGGGGTCATGTATGAACGGAATTCGGGACTAAAATTTTGATTTCACTTTTTCGACCTATCTCATCCCGTTTTGGCTAAAAATAATGCCGAGAAGAGGTTTTATAATTTTTTGAATTTTTTTACTATTTCTTTCGGAATTTTCTTGCCCGGGTCGAGTATGAACGGAATTCGGAACTAAAATTTGGTTTTCTCTTTTTCAGCCTATCTCAAATAATGCCGAGAAGAGGTTTCAAAATTCTTTGAATTTTTTTACTATTTTTTTCGGAATTTTCTTGCCCGGGTAGAGTATGAACGGGATTTGGGACTAAAATTTTGATTTCACTTTTTCGGCCTATCTCATCCCGTTTTGGCTAAAAATGATGCCGGGAAGAGGTTTTATAATTTTTTGAATTTTTTTACTATTTTTTTCGGAATTTTCTTTCCCGAGTCGAGTATGAACGGAATTCGGGACTGAAATTTTGATTTCACTTTTTCAGCCTATCTCATCCCGTTTTGGCTAAAAATAATGCCGAGAAGAGGTTTCAAAATTCTTTGAATTTTTTTACTATTTTTTTAGGAATTTTCTTCCCCGGGTAGAGTATGAACGGAATTTGGGTCTAAAATTTTGATTTCACTTTTTCGGCCTACCACATCCCGTTTTGGCTAAAAATATTGCCGGGAATTGGTTTTATAATTTTTTGAATTTTTTTACTATTTTTTTCGGAATTTTCTTGCCCGGGTCGAGTATGAACGGAATTCGGGACTAAAGTTTTGTTTTCTCTTTTTCGGCATATCTCATCCCGTTTTTGCTAAAAATAATGCCGAGTATAGGTTTTACAATTTTTTGAATTTTTTTACTATTTTATTCGGAATTTTTTTTCCCGGGTCGAGTATGAACGGAATTCGGGACTAAAATTTTGTTTTCTCTTTTTCGGCATATATCATCCAGTTTTGGCTAAAAATAATGCCAGGAAGAGGTTTTATAATTTTTTGAATTTTTTTGTTATTTTTTTCGGAATTTTCTTGCCCGGGTCGAGTATGAACGGAATTTGGAACTAAAATTTTGTTTTCTCTTTTTCGGCATATCTCATCCCGTTTTCGCTAAAAATAATGCCGGGAAGAGGTTTTATAATTTTTTGAACATTTTTACTGTTTTTTTAGGAATTTTCTTGCCCGGGTCGAGTATGAACGGAATTCGGGACTAAAATTTTGATTTCACTTTTTCGACCAATCTCATCCCGTTTTGGCTTAAAATAATGCCGAGAAGGGGTTTTATAATTTTTTGAAACTTTTTTACTGTTTTTTCGGAATTTAATTGCCCGGTCGAGTATGAACGGAATTTGGGGACTAAAATTTTGATTTCACTTTTTTTACGGCCTATCTCATCCGTTTGGCTAAAAAATATTGCTGGGAAGTTGGTTTTATAATTTTGAATTTTTTTACTATTTTCTTTCGGAATTTTCCCTTGGCCCGGTCGAGTATGAACGGAATTGGAACTAAAATTTTGTTTTCTCTTTTTTCGGCATATTCATCCCGTTTTCCCGCTAAAAAATAATGCCGAGAATAAGGTTTTAACAATTTTTGAATTTTTTTACCATATTTTTTCGGAATTTTTTTTCCCGGGTCCGAGTATGAACGGAATTCGGGACTATTTTGTTTCTCTTTTTCGCATTTCTCCCTCCCGTTTGGCTAAAAATAATGCCAGGGGGAAGGAAGGTTTTTACAATTTTTTGAATTTTTTTTACTATTTTTTTGGAATTTTTCTTGCGGGTCGTGTATGAACGGAATTCGGCGACTAAAAATTTTGATTTACTTTTTGGCCTATCTCATCCTTTTTGGCTAAAAAATATTGCCGAAGAAGAGTTTCAAATTTTTTGAATTTTTGTACTATGTTTTTCGGAATTTTCTTGCCCGGGTCGACGTATAAACGGAATTTGGGACTGAAATTTTGATTTCACTTTTTCGGCCAATCTCATCCCGTTTTGGCTAAAAATAATGCCGAGAAGGGGTTTCAAATTTTTTGAATTTTTTCACTATTTTTTTCGGAATTTTCTTGCCCGGGTCGAGTATGAACGGAATTTGGGACTAAAATTTTGATTCCACTTTTTCGGCCTATCTCATCCCCTTTTGGCTAAAAATATTGCCGGGAAGTGGTTTTATAATTTTTTGAATTTTTTTACTATTTTTTTAGGAATTTTTTTGCCCGGGTCGAGTATGAACGGAATTCGGGACTAAAATTTTGTTTTTCTCTTTTCGCATAATCTCATCCCGTTTTGGCTTAAAAATAATGCCGAGAAGAGGTTTCACAATTCTTTGAATTTTTTTACTATTTTTTTAGGAATTTTCTTGCCCAGGTAGAGTATGAACGGAATTTGGGACTAAAATTTTGATTTCACTTTTTCGGCCTACCTCATCCCGTTTTGGCTAAAAATATTGCCGGGAAGTGGTTTTATAATTTTTTGAATTTTTTTACTATTTTTTTCGGAATTTTCTTGCCCGGGTCGAGTATGAACGGAATTCGGGACTAAAGTTTTGTTTTCTCTTTTTCGGCATATCTCATCCCGTTTTTGCTAAAAATAATGCCGAGTATAAGTTTTACAATTTTTTGAATTTTTTTACTATTTTATTCGGAATTTTTTTTCCCGGGTCGAGTATGAACGGAATTCGGGACTAAAATTTTGTTTTCTCTTTTTCGGCATATCTCATCCAGTTTTGGCTAAAAATAATGCCAGGAAGAGGTTTTATAATTTTTTGAATTTTTTTGTTATTT
>NW_022155606.1:0-4596 GCF_001633185.2 Quercus lobata | reverse complement strand
GCCTGTCCTGACCCGTTTCGTCATGAAATGAAGCCCGGATGATGTTTTGTAATTTTTAGAATTTTTTTGCATTTACTTTTGAATTTTCTAACTCGGGTCGGGATCGAACGAATTGGAATGAAATTTTTTTTGTTCTCTATTTTTCGGCCTGTCCTGACCCGTTTCATCTTGAAATGAAGCCTGGACAATGTTTTTTAATTTTTAAAATTTTTTTGCATTTATTTTTGAATTTTCTAATTCGAGTCGGGTTCGAACAGAAAGAATGAAATTTTTTTTGTTCTCTATTTTTCTGCCTGTCCTGACCCGTTTCGTCTTGAAATGAAGCCCGGATGATATTTTGTAATTTTTGGAATTTTTTTGCATTTATTTTTGAATTTTCTAACTCGGGTCGGGATCAAACGAATAGGAATGAAATTTTTTTTGTTCTCTATTTTTCGGCCTGTCCTGATCCGTTTCGTCTTGAAATGAAGCCTGGATGTTGTTTTTTAATTTTTAAAATTTTTTTGCATTTATTTTTGAATTTTCTTACTCGAGTTCGGTTCAACGGAAAGAATGAATTTTTTTTATTTTTCTCTATTTTTCGCCTGTCCCTGACCCGTTTCCGGTCAATGAAAATGAAGGCCCGATGATGTTTTTAAATTTTAATTTTTGCATTAATTGTTTTGAATTTTCTAACTCGGGTTCGGGATCGAAGAATTGGAAATGAAATTTTTGTTCTCGTATTTTCGGCCTGTCCTGACCCCGTTTCGTCTTGAAAATGAAGCCCGGATGATGTTTTGTAATTTTTAAGAATTTTGGCCATTTATTTTTGCATTTTCTAAACTCGGTCTGGTTTTGAACCGATAGGAAATGAAATTTTTTTTATTCTCTATTTTTCGGCCTGTCCTGACCCTTATCATCTGAAAGAAGCCCGGATGATGTTTGTATTTTTTAGAATTTTTGCAATTTATTTGGAATTTTTAAACTCGGGTCGGGGTTGCGAATAGAATAGGAATGAAATTTTTTTTATTCTTATTTTTTGGCCTTTCCTGACCCGTTTCGTCTTGAATGAAGCCCGGATGAAATGTTTTGGGTAATTTTTAGAATTTTTTTTGCAGTTTTTTTTTTGAATTTTCTAACTCGGGTCCGGGTTCAAACAGAATATGAGGAATGGAAGATTTTTTTGTCTCTATTTTTTCGGCCTGTACTGTCCCGTTTCGTCCTGAAATGAAGCCTTCATGTTGTTTTTTAATTTTTAGAATTTTTTTGCATTTATTTTTGAATTTTATAACTCGGGTCGGGTTTGCACGGATAGGAATGAAATTTTTTTTGTTCTCTATTTTTCGGCCTGTCCTGACCCGTTTCGTCTTGAAATGAAGCCTGGACAATGTTTTTTAATTTTTAAAATTTTTTTGCATTTATTTTTGAATTTTCTAACTCGAGTCGGGTTCGAACGGAAAGAATGAAATTTTTTTTGTTCTCTATTTTTCTGCCTGTCCTGACCCGTTTCGTCTTGAAATGAAGCCCGGATGATATTTTGTAATTTTTAGAATTTTTTTGCATTTATTTTTGAATTTTATAACTCGGGTCGGGTTCGAACGGATAGGAATGAAATTTTTTTTATTCTCTATTTTTCGGCCTGTCCTGACCCGTTTCGTCTTGAAATGAAGCCTGGACAATGTTTTTTAATTTTTAAAATTTTTTTGCATTTATTTTTGAATTTTCTAACTCGAGTCTGGTTCGAACGGAAAGAATGAATTTTTTTTATTCTCTATTTATTGGCCTTTCCTGACCCGTTTCGTCTTGAAATGAAGCCCGGATGTTGTTTTTTAATTTTTAAAATTTTTTTGCATTTATTTTTGAATTTTCTAACTCGAGTCTGGTTCGAACGGAAAGAATGAATTTTTTTCTATTCTCTATTTATTGGCCTTTCCTGACCCATTTCGTCTTGAAATGATGCCCGGATGTTGTTTTTTAATTTTTAAAATTTTTTTGCATTTATTTTTGAATTTTCTAACTCGAGTCTGGTTCGAACGGAAAGAATGAAATTTTTTTTGTACTCTATTTTCCGGCCTGTCCTGACCCGTTTTGTCTTGAAAGGAAGCCCGGATGATATTTTGTAATTTTTAGAATTTTTTTGCATTTATTTTTGAATTTTCTAACTCGGGTCGGGATCGAACGAATAGGAATGAAATTTTTTTTGTTCTCTATTTTTCGGCCTGTCCTGATCCGTTTCGTCTTGAAATGATGCCTGGATGTTGTTTTTTAATTTTTAAAATTTTTTTGCATTTATTTTTGAATTTTCTAACTCGAGTCGGGTTCGAACGGAAAGAATGAATTTTTTTTAATTCTCTATTTTTGGCCTTTCCTGACCCGTTTCGTCTTGAAATGAAGCCCGGATGATGTTTTGTAATTTTTAGAATTTTTTTGCATTTATTTTTGAATTTTCTAACTCGGGTCGGGTTTGAACGGATAGGAATGAAATTTTTTTTTATTCTCCCTTTTTCTGCCTGTCCTGACCCGTTTCATCTTGAAATGAAGCCTGGATGATGTTTTGTAATTTTTAGAATTTTTTTGCATTTATTTTGGAATTTTCTAACTCGGGTCGGGTTCGAATAGATTGGAATGAAATTTTTTTTATTCTCTATTTTTTGGCCTTTCCTGACCCGTTTCGTCTTGAAATGATACCCGGATGATGTTTTGTAATTTTTAGAATTTTTTTGCATTTTTTTTTGAATTTTCTAACTCGGGTCGGGTTCGAACGGATAGGAATGAAATTTTTTTTGTTCTCTATTTTTCGGCCTGTCCTGACCCGTTTCATCTTGAAATGAAGCCTGGACAATGTTTTTTAATTTTTAAAATTTTTTTGCATTTATTTTTGAATTTTCTAACTCGAGGCAGGTTCGAACGGAAAGAATGAAATTTTTTTTGTTATCTATTTTTCTGCCTGTCCTGACCCGTTTCGTCTTGAAATGAAGCCCGGATGATATTTTGTAATTTTTTGAATTTTTTTGCATTTATTTTTGAATTTTCTTACTCGGGTCGGGTTCGAACGGATAGGAATGAAATTTTTTTTATTCTCTATTTTTCGACCTGTCCTGATCCGTTTCGTCTTGAAATGAAGCCTGGATGTTGTTTTTTAATTTTTAAAATTTTTTTGCATTTATTTTTGAATTTTCTAACTCGAGTCGGGTTCGAACGGAAAGAATGAATTTTTTTTTATTCTCTATTTTTCGGCCTGTCCTGACCCGTTTCGTCATGAAATGAAGCCCGGATGATGTTTTGTAATTTTTAGAATTTTTTTGCATTTATTTTTGAATTTTCTAACTCGGGTCGGGATCGAACGAATTGGATTGAAATTTTTTTTGTTCTCTATTTTTCGGCCTGTCCTGACCCGTTTCGTCTTGAAATGAAGCCCGGATGATGTTTTGTAATTTTTAGAATTTTTTTGCATTTATTTTTGAATTTTCTAACTCGGGTCTGGTTTGAACCGATAGGAATGAAATTTTTTTTATTCTCTATTTTTCGGCCTGTCCTGACCCGTTTCATCTTGAAATGAAGCCCGGATGATGTTTTGTAATTTTTAGAATTTTTTTGCATTTATTTTGGAATTTTCTAACTCGGGTCGGGTTCGAATAGATAGGAATGAAATTTTTTTTATTCTCTATTTTTTGGCCTTTCCTGACCCGTTTCGTCTTGAAATGAAGCCCGGATGATGTTTTGTAATTTTTAGAATTTTTTTGCATTTTTTTTTGAATTTTCTAACTCGGGTCGGGTTCAAACGGATAGGAATGAAATTTTTTTTGTTATCTATTTTTCGGCCTGTACTGTCACGTTTCGTCCTGAAATGAAGCCTTCATGTTGTTTTTTAATTTTTAGAATTTTTTTGCATTTATTTTTGAATTTTATAACTCGGGTCGGGTTCGAACGGATAGGAATGAAATTTTTTTTGTTCTCTATTTTTCGGCCTGTCCTGACCCGTTTCATCTTGAAATGAAGCCTGGACAATGTTTTTCAATTTTTACAATTTTTTTGCATTTATTTTTGAATTTTCTAACTCGAGTCGGGTTCGAACGGAAAGAATGAAATTTTTTTTGTTATCTATTTTTCTGCCTGTCCTGACCCGTTTCGTCTTGAAATGAGCCCGGATGATATTTTGTAATTTTTAGAATTTTTTTGCATTTATTTTTGAATTTTCTAACTCGGGTCGGGTTCGAACGGATAGGAATGAAATTTTTTTTATTCTCTATTTTTCGACCTGTCCTGGACCCGTTCCGTCTTGAAATGAAGCCCGGATGATGTTTTTTAATTTTTAGAATTTTTTTGCATTTATTTTTGAATTTTCTAACTCGGGTCTTGTTCGAACGGATTGGAAGGAGATTATTTTTGTTCTCTATTTCTCGGTCTGTTTTCACCCGTTTCGTCTTGGAATGAAACCTGGACGATGTTTTTTTAATTTTTAGAATTTTTTTGCATTTATTTTTGAATTTTCTAACTCGGGTCAGGTTCCAACGGATAGGAAAGAAATTTATTTTGTTCTCTATTTGTCGGCCTGTCCTGACCCATTTCGTCTTGAAATGAAGCCTGGATGATGATTTTTAATTTTTAGAATTTTTT
>NW_022155605.1:0-4597 GCF_001633185.2 Quercus lobata | reverse complement strand
AACAAAGGGATTCGCAAATAAAAGTGCTAACGCTACAACCAGTCCATAAATTGTTAAAGCTTCCATAAAAGCCAGACTAAGCAATAAAGTACCTCGTATTTTTCCCTCCGCCTCGGGCTGTCTCGCGATCCCTTCTACAGCTTGGCCCGCAGCAGTACCTTGACCAACCCCAGGTCCAATAGAAGCAAGCCCGACGGCCAACCCAGCAGCAATAACGGAAGCGGCAGAAATCAGTGGATTCATGATAAGTTCCTCACACCAAAATAAGTAAATAGTTAATGATACAATCAACCAATAAATTATGACTTAATTATTCCATCGCTAAGATCTATACAGTCGAAGGAAATAAGAACCCGGAATTGAAGTAATAATATTATTATTGAATCATCAGAACGGCTTCGATATTTCTTTTTTAGTTTTTATTCACAGAATTTTTTTGAATCCATACCATTCTTTTTGAATTTTTCGTTTTTTCTTATTTTCTTGATTGAATCTCTTTATTCAATAGTCACTTTATTTTATTCATTTAATATTCAATTCACAACTACAAAGGAAATGGAGGGGATTCCATTGGAATTCCTATCTAAATTCACAGTAATAGAGCCGCTTAGATATTACATATATAACTAATTAATATCTAATATTACATATACATGTGTTTCTTGGATAACGTAAATCAACCATTCATATCTTACATTTAATCGGATTATAGAATCATTCTTCGAAACATTCACAAGAGTTGTCTTATACTAATTAGAGTACATACATCCAGTTCGGCCCCCCCTAACCAATCCATTTTTTTTTTTATAAATTTGAATTTAGTTTTTTGTAAATCTTTATTTTTGCTTTTTTTACTCGCCGACGCAGGTACAATCAATCTACATGGACAAATTCGTTAGATCGAATCGTTGCATCGAAATAGAAGTATTTGATTGATCTAAGTTCAGGTAATTTATTATTTATTAAAATTATCTTTTGGTCAACCGTTTAATTGGATGAAATCAACTTGAATGGGAATTTTTCTCTATAACAATAGCATCATTTTTAAAATAGCACACCATAATACTATAAGTATTACAATCCTAATTATTATTCAGATTATGATTACTAATATCTAATAATATTGAATATTGGAATTAAATGAACAAAACAATATAAAGATAGTATTCATTGGGGGGGGATAAATAGACCGAACTGGAATTTTAGGAAAAAGATCTTTTCGATCTCTTTCCTTTTTTTTACTTCCCCTTTTGTTTGTTGCAATTCCCTAATACCGCTAATATCTTATTTTTGACTATTACTTCTATACTTTATATAGTTTATATTTATATAATTTATCTATTTATTTTTATATATTATGCTCCTTAAGCAGATTATCTTGATACGCACATATATTGCGTAAGGCTTAAACTAAAAAAAGACTATTTCGAAAACTAGTCAATGATGACCCTCCGTGGATTCGCCTATATAAGCCGCAGCTAAAGTTGCAAAAATAAGAGCTTGAATACCGCTTGTAAATAATCCAAGTAACATGACGGGTATAGGAACCACTGAAGGTACTAAAGAAACAAGAACAAGAACTACTAATTCATCAGCTAATATATTTCCGAAAAGTCGAAAACTAAGTGATAGGGGTTTTGTGAAATCTTCTAAAATATTAATGGGTAAAAGGATTGGAGTTGGTTGAATGTATTTACCAAAATAACCTAATCCTTTTTTACTAAGACCCGCATAGAAATATGCTACTGACGTGAGTAAAGCTAAAGCAACAGTAGTATTTATATCATTTGTAGGCGCGGCTAATTCCCCATGAGGTAACTGTATGATTTTCCAAGGTAAAAGAGCACCCGACCAATTCGAAACAAAAATAAATAGAAACAAAGTTCCAATAAAGGGAACCCATGGACCGTATTCTTCGCCAATCTGAGTTTTGCTCACATCTCGAATGAATTCAAGAACATATTCGAAGAAATTCTGACTGTCAGTAGGAATGGTTTGTGGATTACGAACAGCTATAATGGCTGAACCTAATAAGATAGCAATTACAACCCAAGAAGTAATAATTACTTGGGCATGGACTTGAAAACCTCCTATTTTCCAATAGAAATGTTGGCCGACTTCCACACCGGATATATCGTATAAGCCTTTTAGTGTGTTGATATAACATAATAGAACATTCATATTGCCCTCTGAAAAAAATAGAACTTTAAAAAGAATTATTTTGATTCAACCTTCTCTTTTTTCGACTTGCCTAGTTGACTTATATATATTTGTATACCAATTAATTACATAATATCCCTAGTTACTTGTATCTCTTTTAGGAATCATAACCGATTTCATAAATCTATGGAGTTCCCAAAAGAATTTTTTTATTATTCATTAGTAATATGAATCAAGGATTTCGTATATAACTAGAACGACCCTCACAAATTGCAAATACTAATTTGTTAAGAATTAATCGGATTGAAGCTATCGCGTCATCATTTGCTGGGATCGAAATATCAGCGAGATCTGGGTCACAATTTGTATCGATTAAACAAATCGTTGGAATTCCCAAAATCATACATTCTCGAAGAGCCATATATTCTTCTTGCTGATAAACGATTATTACAATATCGGGTAATCCAGTCATATATTTGATCCCGCCCAGATATGTTTGCAAGTGAGATAATTGTCTCTTCAACATAGTCAGAACCTCTCCTCGCGCAAGAACGACTGTGATTTGAGTCTTCCTCTATTCTTTTCCCTTCTCACAGCGCCTCATACTTATGTGATAGTCATACCGTACTTATCCGTGAAGTGCAGATCAGAACGCTTTAGTACCCACTCCCGGTTAACATACCGGCCTAGCCATTTTTATTAACACTTAACATCACATGACAAACGGGCCTTATTTGCAGCCCGTGCTACTGAGATCGGGCATGCTTATATATGGTTGAATATCGTTCAACACAACAAATTAGAATTGCTTTCATCCTACTTGCTGTTATCTACAATCAGACTAACCATACACAAAGCATTCAATAGATAAAAAACAGCATCCCAGTTCTAATAACTGGAATGGGTATATAAATATGAATACTACGCTGTTTCGAAGATGCAATACTCAAGTTTCATTCTAGGAATATCGCCATTTACTAGTACACAATGACTCAAATCATGATACTCCTGCTTCCCAATCATATTTGCCTTCCCAACTACATGAGATGTATACACAATATCTTCTTGTCATTTATTTATCCACACCTCCTTTCTTTTTATTAAATTATTAAAAAAAAGAGAGACGAGGTGCCCTGAAATAGAAATAAATAATTGTTCCGATGGAACCTTCGTTTCTACCTCTAACGGATATTGGCCATTGATACACGATTCAAACCATTAATATTAATTTCTTTCTATTCTATTTGTTATTTTATTATCTTTATTACTATATAACAAATAAAAATAAAAAAAAAAATGACCGCAAATACAAATAGCTAAAAAGAAAGGGGGTGAATCCGCTCTTAGGAATCATTCAACCCTCGAAATGATTGTCTCAGTGTATCGTGTAAATTCCTTGAAATGAAAAAATCAAATAATTCTCTGTGGTGGAACAAAATATCTCGCATTTCTGCCTCGAATAGTTTATTGTTTTTGGTTTCCAAAGGAATGTTGGTATGTTGCCTTGAACGTTGCACTAATCCGTTGAATCCCGTACCAACGGGTATCATCCCCCCTAGAACAACGTTCTCTTTCAGACCTTTCAACCAATCGATACGACCCCGGAGAGCGGCTTTTGCTAAAACTCGAGCAGTTTCTTGAAAACTTGCTTCGGATATAAAACTTTGAGTATTTAGAGATGCTTTCGTTATTCCCAATAAGATAGCTCGGTAACAGATCGCTTCTTCCAAAGCGCGCCCTGTTCGTTCCGCCCGCAACAATTCAATCAGTTCTCCGGGTGAAAAAACATTAGACATTCCCTCTTCTGAAACCAACACTTTTGATGTTATTTGACGCACAATAATTTCTATATGTCGATTATGAATCTGCACCCCCTGAGATCTATAAACTTTCTGGATCTTATTAACCAAAGAGATACGCCCTTGCACTATAGTTAGCTCAGCACCAATCAAGAATCCCCAAGGAATTCCAATAATTTTTGTTATACTCTTGTTCCAACCCTCAATTCTCTTTTCTAGGTTCATCGATATTGAATCAATCGAACGCACTTCTAACACTTGTTCCACTTTTGGAAGACCTTGCGTTATATCCCTAGATCTCGATTTTTCATATATAAATGTAACTAATGTACCTCCTTCGTAAAGGATTTCTCCATAATGGCCATGAACGGTTGCTCCCGGAGTGGCCAAATAAGCTTTAGCTGATCTTATTACTACAGAGTCAATTTGAACAATTAGAACTTGACCCGATTTTAAGTGCGGTCCGTTTTTGGCTATACATAAATTTTCACAAATAAACTGCCCAAGGCTAATTATTCTAGACGCTTCTTCACAATAATTATGATGGAGAAAATTCCAATTCAAATTGAATGGATTCAAAACGATGTTACCGCGCGGATCGGGATTATTATAAATAGAAACCCTACCATTTTCATCCA
>NW_022155604.1:0-4599 GCF_001633185.2 Quercus lobata | reverse complement strand
GTTATTTTTTAAATTTTCTAACTCGGCTCGGGTTCGAGCGGACAGGAAGGAAATTTTTTTTGTTCTCTATTTTTAGGCCAATCCTGACCCGTTTCGTCCTGAAATGATGCCTGGATGATGTTATTTAATTTTTAGAATTTTTTTGCAGTTATTTTTTGAATTTTCTTACTCGGCTCGGATTCTAACGGATAGGAAGGAATTTTTTTTTGTTCTCTATTTTTAGGCCAATCCTGACCCGTTTCGTCCTGAATTGAAGCCTGGATGATGTTTTTTAATTTTTAGAATTTTTTTGCATTTATTTTCGAATTTTCTAACTCGGGTCGGGTTCGAACGGATAGGAAGGAAATTTTTTTTGTTCACTATTTTTAGGCCTTTCCTGATCCGTTTCGTCTTGAAATGATGCCTGAATGATGTTATTTAATTTTTAGAATTTTTTTGCAGTTATTTTTTGAATTTTCTTACTCGGCTCGGATTCTAACGGATAGGAAGGAAATTTTTTTTTGTTCTCTATTTTTAGGGCTTTCCTGACCCGTTTCGTCTTGAAATGATGCCTGGACGATGTTTTGTAATTTTTAGAATTTTTTTGCATTTATGTTTTGAATTTTCTAACTCGGCTCGGGTTCGAGCGGACTGGAAGGAAATTTTTTTTGTTCTCTATTTTAAGGCCAATCCTGACCCGTTTCGTCCTGAATTGAAGCCTGGATGATGTTATTTAATTTTTAGAATTTTTTTGCAATTTCTTTTGAATTTTCTAACTCGGGTCGGGTTCGAACGGATAGGAAGGAAATTTTTTTTGTTCACTATTTTTAGGCCTTTCCTGATCCATTTCGTCTTGAAATGATGCCTGGATGATATTATTTAATTTTTAGAATTTTTTTGCAGTTATTTTTTAAATTTTCTAACTCGGCTCGGGTTCGAGCGGACAGGAAGGAAATTTTTTTTGTTCTCTATTTTTAGGCCAATCCTGACCCGTTTCGTCCTGAAATGATGCCTGGATGATGTTATTTAATTTTTAGAATTTTTTTGCAATTATTTTTTGAATTTTCTTACTCGGCTCGGATTCTAACGGATAGGAATGAAATTTTTTTTGTTCTCTATTTTTAGGCCTTTCCTGACCCGTTTCGTCTTGAAATGATGCCTGGATGATGTTTTGTAATTTTTAGAATTTTTTTGCATTTATGTTTTGAATTTTCTAACTCGGCTCGGGTTCGAGCGGACAGGAAGGAAATTTTTTTTGTTCTCTATTTTTAGGGCTTTCCTGACCCGTTTCGTCTTGAAATGATGCCTGAACGATGTTTTGTAATTTTTAGAATTTTTTTGCATTTATGTTTTGAATTTTCTAACTCGGCTCGGGTTCGAGCGGACAGGAAGGAAATTTTTTTTGTTCTCTATTTTTAGGCCAATCCTGACCCGTTTCGTCCTGAATTGAAGCCTGGATGATGTTATTTAATTTTTAGAATTTTTTTGCATATATTTTTGAATTTTCTAACTCGGGTCGGGTTCGAACGGATAGGAAGGAAATTTTTTGTCACTATTTTTAGGCCTTTCCTGATCCATTTCGTCTTGAATGATGCCTGGATGATGTTATTTAATTTTTAGAATTTTTTTGCAGTTATTTTTTGAATTTTCTTACTCGGCTCGGATTCTAACGGATAGGAAGGAAATTTTTTTTGTTCTCTATTTTTAGGCCTTTCCTGACCCGTTTCCTCTTGAAATGATGCTTGGATGATGTTTTGTAATTTTTAGAATTTTTTTGCATTTATGTTTTGAATTTTCTAACTCGGCTCGGGTTCGAACGGATAGGGAGGAAATTTTTTTTGTTCACTAGTTTTAGGCCTTTCCTGATCCGTTTCGTCTTGAAATGATGCCTGGATGATGTTATTTAATTTTTAGAATTTTTTTGCAGTTATTTTTGAATTTTCTTACTCGGTCGGTTCTAACGGATAGGAGGAAATTTTTTTTGTTCTCTATTTTTAGGCCTTTCCTGACCCGTTTCGTCTTGAAATGTTGCCTGGATGATGTTATTTAATTTTTAGAATTTTTTTCATTTTTTGAATTTTCTTACTCGGCTCGGATTCTAACGGATAGGAAGGAAATTTTTTTTGTTCTCTATTTTTAGGCCTTTCCTGACCCGTTTCCTCTTGAAATGATGCTTGGATGATGTTTTGTAATTTTTAGAATTTTTTTGCATTTATGTTTTGAATTTTCTAACTCGGCTCGGGTTCGAGCGGACAGGAAGGAAATTTTTTTTGTTCTCTATTTTAAGGCCAATCCTGACCCGTTTCGTCCTGAATTGAAGCTTGGATGATGTTTTTTAATTTTTAGATTTTTTTTGCAATTATTTTTTGAATTTTCTAACTCGGCTCGGATTCTAACGGATAGGAAGGAAATTTTTTTTGTTCTCTATTTTTAGGCCTTTCCTGACCCGTTTCGTCTTGAAATGATGCCTGGATGATGATTTGTAATTTTTAGAATTTTTTTGCATTTATTTTTTGAATTTTCTAACTGGCTCGGGTTCAAGCGGACGGAAGAAATTTTTTTTGTTCTCTATTTTTAGGCCATCCTGACCCGTTTCGTCCTGAAATGAGCCTGGATGATGTTTTAATTTTTAGATTTTTTGCAATTATTTTTGATTTTCTAACTTGGCTCGGAAACGGATAGGAAGGAAATTTTTTTTGTTCTCTATTTTTAGGCCTTTCCTGACCCGTTTCGTCTTGAAATGATGCCTGGATGATGATTTGTAATTTTTAGAATTTTTTTGCATTTATGTTTTGAATTTTCTAACTCGGCTCGGGTTCAAGCGGACAGGAAGGAAATTTTTTTTGTTCTCTATTTTTCGGCCTTTCCAGAACCCGTCTCGTTTTGAAACGAAGCCTGGATGATGTTTATTTAATTTTTAGAATTTTTTTGCATTTATTTTTGAATTTTCTAACTCGGCTCGGGTTCGAACGGATAGGAAGGAAATTTTTTTTGTTCTCTATTTTTAGGCTTTCCTGACCCGTTTCGTCTTGAAATGATGCCTGGATGATGATTTGTAATTTTTAGAATTTTTTTGCATTTATGTTTTGAATTTTCTAACTCGGCTCGGGTTCAAGCGGACAGGAAGGAAATTTTTTTTGTTCTCTATTTTTAGGCCAATCCTGACCCGTTTCGTCCTGAATTGAAGCCTGGATGATGTTTTTTAATTTTTAGAATTTTTTTGCAGTTATTTTTTGAATTTTCTTACTCGGCTCGATTCTTAACGGATAGAAGGAAATTTTTTTTGTTCTCTATTTTTAGGGCTCTCCTGACCCGTTTCGTCTTGAAATGATGCCTGGACGATGTTTTGTAATTTTTAGAATTTTTTTGCATTTATGTTTTGAATTTTCTAACTCGGCTCGGGTTCGAGCGGACAGGAAGGAAATTTTTTTTGTTCTCTATTTTAAGGCCAATCCTGACCCGTTTCGTCCTGAATTGAAGCCTGGATGATGTTATTTAATTTTTAGAATTTTCTTGCATTTACTTTTGAATTTTCTAACTCGGGTCGGGTTCGAACGGATAGGAAGGAAATTTTTTTTGTTCACTATTTTTAGGCCTTTCCTGATCCATTTCGTCTTGAAATGATGCCTGGATGATATTATTTAATTTTTAGAATTTTTTTGCAGTTATTTTTTAAATTTTCTAACTCGGCTCGGGTTCGAGCGGACAGGAAGGAAATTTTTTTTTGTTCTCTATTTTTAGGCCAATCCTGACCCGTTTCGTCCTAAAATGATGCCTGGATGATGTTATTTAATTTTTAGAATTTTTTTGCAGTTATTTTTTGAATTTTCTTACTCGGCTCGGATTCTAACGGATAGGAATGAAATTTTTTTTGTTCTCTATTTTTAGGCCTTTCCTGACCCGTTTCGTCTTGAAATGATGCCTGGATGATGTTTTGTAATTTTTAGAATTTTTTGCATTTATGTTTTGAATTTTCTAACTCGGCTCGGGTTCGAGCGGACAAGAAGGAAATTTTTTTTGTTCTCTATTTTTAGGGCTTTCCTGACCCGTTTCGTCTTGAAATGATGCCTGGACGATGTTTTTTAATTTTTAGAATTTTTTTGCATTTATGTTTTGAATTTTTCTAACTCGGCTCGGGTTCGAGCGGACAGGAAGGAAATTTTTTTTGTTCTCTATTTTTAGGCCAATCCTGACCCGTTTCGTCCTGAAATGATGCTTGGATGATGTTATTTAATTTTTAGAATTTTTTTGCAGTTATTTTTTGAATTTTCTTACTCGGCTCGGATTCTAACGGATAGGAATGAAATTTTTTTTGTTCTCTATTTTTAGGCCTTTCCTGACCCGTTTCGTCTTGAAATGATGCCTGGATGATGTTTTGTAATTTTTAGAATTTTTTTAAATTTATGTTTTGAATTTTCTAACTCGGCTCGGGTTCGAGCGGACAGGAAGGAAATTTTTTTTGTTCTCTATTTTTAGGGCTTTCCTGACCCGTTTCGTCTTGAAATGATGCCTGGACGATGTTTTGTAATTTTTAGAATTTTTTTGCATTTATGTTTTGAATTTTCTAACTCGGCTCGGGTTCGAGCGGACAGGAAGAAAATTTTTTTTGTTCTCTATTTT
>NW_022155603.1:0-4601 GCF_001633185.2 Quercus lobata | reverse complement strand
CCCGGGTCTAGTATGAACGGAAATCGGGACAAAAATTTTGATTTCACTTTTTTCACCTATATCATCCCGTTTTGGCTAAAAATAATGCTGCGAAGTGGTTTTATAATTTTTTGAATTTTTTTACTATCTTTTTTCGGAATTTCTGACCGGCGAGTATGAACGAATTCGGGAACAAAAATTGTTTTCACTTTTTGCCTATCTCATCCTTATGGCTAAAAATAATGCCGTGGAAGAGGTTTCAAATTTTCGAATTTTTTTACTATTTTTTCGGAATTTCTTGCTAGGCAGTATGAACGGAATTTCGGACTAGAAATTTTTGTTTCATCTTTTTCGGCATATCTCATCCCTTTTGCTAAAATAATGCCGAGATGAGGTTAATTTTAATTTTTACTATCTTGGAATTTTTTCCAGGGTTTCGGAGGGCAAAAAAGGGTATGGAACAGTAATTCGGATTTAAAATCTTGTTTTCACTTTTGCCTATCTAATCCCGTTTTTGCTAAAAATAGTGCCGGGAAGAGGTTTTATAATTTTTTGAATTTTTTTAATATTTTTTTCGGAATTTTCTTGCCCGGGTCGAGTATGAACGGAATTCGGGACATAAATTTTGTTTTCTCTTTTTCGGCATATCTCATCCCGTTTTTCCTAAAAATAATGCCGGGAGGAGGTTTTATAATGTTTTGAATTTTTTTACTATTTTTTTCGGAGTTTTCTTGCCGGGGTCGAGTATGAACGGAATTCGGGACTAAAATTTTACTTTCACTTTTTCGACCTATGTCATCCCGTTTTGGCTAGAAATACTGCCGAGAAGTTGTTTTATAATTTTTTGAATTTTTTTACTATTTTTTTCGGAATTTTCTTGCCCGGGTAGAGTATGAACGGAATTAGGGACTAAAATTTTGTTTTCTCTTTTTCGGCATATTTCATCCGTTTTTTTTGTAAAAATACTGCCGGGAAGAGGTTTACAATTTTATTGAATTTTTTTACTAACTTTTTTCGGAATTTTTATTCCCGGGCGAGTCTGAACGGAATTCGGACTAAAATTTTTTTTCACTTTTTGGCCTTTCTCATCCCGTTATGGCTAAAAATAATGCCCACTTTTTTTGCCTATCTCATCCCGTTTTGGTTAAAAATAATGCCGAGAAGAGGTTTCAAAATTTTTCGAATTTTTTTACTATTTTTTTCTGAATTTTCTTGCCCGGGTCGAGTATGAACGGAATTCGGGACTAAAATTTTGTTTTCTCTTTTTCGGCATATCTCATCCCGTTTTTGCTAAAAATAATGCCGAGATGAGGTTTTATAATTTTTTGAATTTTTTTACTATTTTCTTCGGAATTTTTTTTCCAGGGTCGAGTATGAACGGAATTCGGGATTAAAATTTTGTTTTCACTTTTTCGGCATATTTCAACCCGTTTTTGCTAAAAATATTGCCGGGAAGAGGTTTTACAATTTTTTGAATTTTTTTACTAATTTTTTCGGAATTTTTATTCCCGGGTCGAGTATGAACGGAATTCGGGACTAAAATTTTGTTTTCACTTTTTTGGCCTATCTCATCCCGTTATGGCTAAAAATAATGCCGAGAAGAGGTTTTACAATTTTTTGAATTTTTTTACTATTTCTTTCGGAATTTTCTTAGCCGGGTCGAGTATGAACGGAATTCGGAACTAAAATTTTGTTTTCTCTTTTTCGGTACATCTCATCCCGTTTTTGCTAAAAATAATGCCGGGATTAGGTTTTATAATTTTTTGAATTTTTTTACTATATTTTTCGGAATTTTTTTTCCCGGGTCGAGTATGAACGGAATTCGTGACTAAAATTTTGTTTCCACTTTTTTGGCCTATCTCATCCCGTTTTGGCTAAAAATAATCCCGGGAAGAGGTTTTATAATTTTTTGAAATTTTTTAATATTTTTTTCGGAATTTTTTTCCCGCGGTCGAGTATGAACGGAATTCGTGACTAAAATTTTGTTTCCACTTTTTCTGGCCTATCTCATTCCCGTTTTGGCTAAATATAATCCCGGGAAGAGGTTTTATAATTTTTTTGAAATTTTTAATATTTTTTTTCGGAATTCTCTTGACCCGCGGTTCGGTATAAACGGAATTCGGACTAAAAATTTTGTTTTCTCTTTTTTCGGCATATTTCATCCGTTTTTGCTAGAAAATACTGCCGGGGAAGAGGTTTTACATTTGTTTTGAATTTTTTACTAATTTTTTCGGAATTTTTCCCGGGTCGAGTATGAACGGAATTCGGGACTAAAATTTTGTTTTCACTTTTTTGGCCTATCTCATCCCGTTATGGCTAAAAATAATGCCAAGAAGAGGTTTTATAATTTTTTGAATTTTTTTACTATTTCTTTCGGAATTTTCTTACCCGGGTCGAGTATGAACGGAATTCGGGACTAAAATTTTGATTTCACTTTTTTTGCCTATCTCATCCCGTTTTTGATAAAAATAATGCTGAGAATTTTCGGCCTATCTGATCCCGTTTTGGCTAAAAATATTGCCGGGAATCGGTTTTATAATTTTTTGAATTTTTTTACTATTTTTTTTTCGGAATTTTCTTGCCCGGGTCGAGTATGAACGGAATTCGGGACTAAAATTTTGATTTCACTATTTCAGCCTATCTCATCCCATTTTGGCTAAAAATAATGCCGTGAAGAGGTTTTATAATTTTTTGAATTTTTTTACTATTTTTTTCGAAATTTTCTTGCCCGGGTCGAGTATGAACGGAATTCGGGACTAAAATTTTGATTTCACTTTTTTGGCCTATCTCATCCCGTTTGGGCTAAAAATAATGCCGAGAAGAGGTTACAAAATTTTTTGAATTTTTTTACTATTTTTTTCGGAATTTTCTTGCCCGGGTAGAGTATGAACGGAATTAGGGACAAAAATTTTGTTTTCTCTTTTTCGGCATATTTCATCCCGTTTTTGCTAAAAATACTGCCGGGAAGAGGTTTTACAATTTTTTGAATTTTTTTACTAATTTTTTCGGAATTTTTATTCCCGGGTCGAGTATGAACGGAATTCGGGACTAAAATTTTGTTTTCACTTTTTTGGCCTATCTCATCCCGTTATGGCTAAAAATAATGCCGGGAAGAGGTTTTATAATTTTTTGAATTTTTTTACTATTTTTTTCGGAATTTTCTTGCCCGGGTCGAGTATGAACGGAATTCGGGACTAAAATTTTGATTTCACTTTTTTTGCCTATCTCATCCCGTTTTGGTTAAAAATAATGCCGAGAAGAGGTTTCAAAATTTTTCGAATTTTTTTACTATTTTTTTCGGAATTTTCTTGCCCGGGTCGAGTATGAACGGAATTCGGGACTAAAATTTTGTTTTCTCTTTTTCGGCATATCTCATCCCATTTTTGCTAAAAATAATGCCGAGATGAGGTTTTATAATTTTTTGAATTTTTTTACTATTTTCTTCGGAATTTTTTTTCCAGGGTCGAGTATGAACGGAATTCGGGACTAAAATTTTAATTTCACTTTTTCGACCTATGTCATCCCGTTTTGGCTAGAAATAATGCCGAGAAGTTGTTTTATAATTTTTTGAATTTTTTTACTATTTTTTTCGGAATTTTCTTGCCTGGGTCGAGCATGAACGGAATTCAGGACTAAAATTTTGTTTTCCCTTTTTCGGCATATTTCACCCCGTTTTTGCTAAAAAAAATGCCGGGAAAAAGTTTTACAATTTTTTCAATTTTTTTACGATGTTTGTCGGAATTTTTTTTCCCGGGTCGAGTATGAACGGAATTCGGGACTAAATTTTTTTTTTTTCTCTTTTTTTTCGCATTCTCCCCGTTTTTGCTTAAAAATAATGCTGAGATGAGTGTTTTATAATTTTTTTAAATTTTTTTACTATTTTTCGGATTTTTTTCCGGGTCGAGTATGACGAAAATTCGCGGGACTAAAATTTTGATTTCACCTTTTTGGCCTATCTCATCCCGTGTTTTGGCTAAAAATAATGCGAGAAGAGGTTTCAAATTTATGGAAATTTCTTACTATTTTTTTCGGAATTTTCTTGCCCGGGGTAGGATTGAACGGAATTCGGGACTAAAATTTTGTTTTCTCCTTTTTCGGCAATTTACCTGTTTTGCTAAATTATTGCCGGGAAGAGGTTTTACAATTTTTTGAATTTTTTTACTAATTTTTTCGGAATTTTTATTCCCGGGTCGAGTATGAAAGGAATTCGGGACTAAAATTTTGTTTTCACTTTTTTGGCCTATCTCATCCCGTTATGGCTAAAAATAATGCCGAGAAGAGGTTTTATAATTTTTTGAATTTTTTTACTATTTCTTTCGGAATTTTCTTACCCGGATCGAGTATGAACGGAATTCGGGACTAAAATTTTGATTTCACTTTTTTTGCCTATCTCATCCCGTTTTGGATAAAAATAATGCCGAGAATTTTCGGCCTATCTGATCCCGTTTTGGCTAAAAATATTGCCGGGAATAGGTTTTATAATTTTTTGAATTTTTTTACTATTTTTTTTTCGGAATTTTCTTGCCCAGGTCAAGTATGAACGGAATTCGGGACTAAAATTTTGATTTCACTATTTCAGCCTATCTCCTCCCGTTTTGGCTAAAAATAATGCCGGGAAGAGG
>NW_022155602.1:0-4647 GCF_001633185.2 Quercus lobata | reverse complement strand
TTTGCTTTTATTTTTGAATTTTGTATCTCGGGTCAGGTTCGAACGGATAGGAATGAAAATTTTTTTCTTCTCTATTTTTTGGCTTGTCCTGACCCCTTTCGTCATGAAATGAAGACTGGATGATGTTTTTTAATTTTTAAAATTTTTCTGCCTAAATTTTTGAATTTTGTAACTCGGGACGGGTTCAAACGGATAGGAATGAAATTTTTTTTGTTCTCTATTTTTCGGCCTGCCCTGACCCGTTTCGTCTTGAAATGAAGCCTGGATGATGTTTCTTAATTTTTGAAATTTTTTTACAAATATTTTTGAATTTTTTAACTCGGGTCGGGTTCGAACGGATAGGAATGAAATTTTTTTTCTTCTCTATTTTTCGGCCTATTCTTACCTGTTTCATCTTGAAATGAAGCCTGGATGAGGTTTTTTAACTTTTAAATTTTTTTTGCATTTATTTTTGAATTTTGTAACTCGGGTCGGGTTCGAACGGATAGGAATGAAAATTTTTTTTCTTCTCTATTTTTTGACTTGTCCTGACCCGTTTCGTCATGAAATGAAGACTGGATGATGTTTTTTAATTTTTAAAATTTTCCTGCCTAAATTTTTGAATTTTGTAACTCGGGACGGGTTCAAACTGATAGGAATGAAATTTTTTTTGTTCTCTATTTTTCGGCCTGCCCTGACCCGTTTCGTCTTGAAATGAAGCCTGGATGATGTTTTTTAATTTTTAAAATTTTTTTACCTTCATTTTTGAATTTTGTAACTCGAGATGGGTTCAAACGGATAGGAATGAAAATTTTTTTTCTCTCTTATTTTTGGCTTGTCTGACCCGTTTCGTCATGAAACTTGAAGACTGGATGATGTTTTAATTTTTAAATTTTTCGCCTAAAATTTTTGAATTTTGTTAACTCGGACGGGTTCCAAACGGATAGGAATGAAATTTTTTTGTTCTCTATTTTCGGCCTGCCCTGACCCGTTTCGTCTTAAATGAAGCCTGGATGATGTTTCTTAATTTTGAAATTTTTTTACATTTATTTTGAATTTTTAACTCGGTCTGGGTTCGAACGGATAGAATGAAATTTTTTTTCATCTCTATTTTTCGGGCCTATTCTACTCGTTTCATTGAAATGAAGCCTGGATGATGTTTCTTAATTTTTGAAATTTTTTTACATTTATTTTTGAATTTTTTAACTCGGGTCGGGTTCGAACGGATAGGAATGAAATTTTTTTTCATCTCTATTTTTCGGCCTATTCTTACCCGTTTCATCTTGAAATGAAGCCTGGATGAGGTTTTTTAACTTTTAAAATTTTTTTCCATTTATTTTTGAATTTTGTAACTCGAGTCGGGTTCGAACGGAGAGGAATGAAAATTTTTTTTCTTCTCTATTTTTTGGCTTGTCCTGACCCGTTTCGTCATGAAATGAAGACTGGATGATGTTTTTTAATTTTTAAAATTTTCCTGCCTAAATTTTTGAATTTTGTAACTCGGGACGGGTTCAAACGGATAGGAATGAATTTTTTTTGTTCTCTATTTTTCGGCCTGCCCTGACCCGTTTCGTCTTGAAATGAAGCCTGGATGATGTTTTTTAATTTTTAAAATTTTTTTACCTTCATTTTTGAATTTTGTAACTCGAGATGGGTTCAAAACGGATAGGAATGATTTTTGAATTTTTCGGGTTTGGTTCTCTATTTTTTGGCTTGTCCTGACCCGTTTCATCATGAAATGAAGCCTGGATGATGTTTTTTAATTTTTAAAATTTTTTTACCTTCATTTTCGAATTTTGTAACTCGAGACGGGTTCCAAGGATAGGAATGAAATTTTTTTTGTTCTCTATTTTTCGGCCTGTCCTGGCCCGCTTCATCTTGAAATGAAGCCTGGATGATGTTTTTTAATTTTTAAAATTTTTTTGCATTTATTTTTAAATTTTGTAACTCGGGTCGGGTTCGAACGGATAGGAATGAAAATTTTTTTTCTTCTCTATTTATTGGCTTGTCCTGACCCGTTTCGTCATGAAATGAAGACTGGATGATGTTTTTTAATTTTTAAAATTTTTCAGCCTAAATTTTTGAATTTTGTAACTCGGGACGGGTTCAAACGGATAGGAATGAAATTTTTTTTGTTCTCTATATTTCGGCCTGCCCTGACCCGTTTCGTCTTGAAATGAAGTCTGGATGATGTTTTTTAATTTTTAAAATTTTGTTACCTTCATTTTTGAATTTTGTAACTCGAGACGGGTTCAAACGGATAGGAATGAAATTTTTTTTGTTCTTTATTTTTCGGCCTGTCCTGACCCGTTTCATCTTGAAATGAAGCCTGGATGATATTTTTTAATTTTTAAAATTTTTTTGCATTTATTTTTGAATTTTGTAACTCGGGTCGGGTTCGAATGGATAGGAATGAAAATTTTTTTCTTCTCTATTTTTTGGCTTGTCCTGACCCGTTTCGTCATGAAATGAAGCCTGGATGATGTTTTTTAATTTTTAAATTTTGTTACTTTCATTTTTGAATTTTGTAACTCGAGACGGGTTCAAACGGATAGGAATGAAATTTTTTTTGTTCTCTATTTTTCGGCCTGTCCTGGCCCATTTCATCTTGAAATGAAGCCTGGATGATGTTTTTTAATTTTTAAAATTTTTTTGCATTTATTTTTGAATTTTGTAACTCGGGTCGGGTTCGAACGGATAGGAATGAAAATTTTTTTCTTCTCTATTTTTTCGCTTGTCCTGACCCGTTTCGTCATGAAATAAAGCATGGATGTTTTTTAATTTTTAAAATTTTTCAGCCTAAATTTTTGAATTTTGTAACTCGGGACGGGTTGAAACGGATAGGAATGAAATTTTTTTTGTTCTCTATTTTTCGGCTTGCCCTGACCCGTTTCGTATTGAAATGAAGCCTGGATGATGTTTTTTAATTTTTAAAATTTTTTTGCATTTATTTTTGAATTTTTTAACTCGGGCCGGGTTCGAACGGATAGGAATGAAATTTTTTTTGTCTCTATTTTTTCGGCCTGCCCTGACCCGTTTCGTCTTGAAATGAAGCCTGGATGATGTTTTTTAATTTTTAAAATTTTTTTGCTTTTATTTTTGAATTTTGTAACTCGGGTCAGGTTCGAACGGATAGGAATGAAAATTTTTTTCTTCTCTATTTTTTGGCTTGTCCTGACCCCTTTCGTCATGAAATGAAGACTGGATGATGTTTTTTAATTTTTAAAATTTTTCTGCCTAAATTTTTGAATTTTGTAACTCGGGACGGGTTCAAACGGATAGGAATGAAATTTTTTTTGTTCTCTATTTTTCGGCCTGCCCTGACCCGTTTCGTCTTGAAATGAAGCCTGGATGATGTTTCTTAATTTTTGAAATTTTTTTACAAATATTTTTGAATTTTTTAACTCGGGTCGGGTTCGAACGGATAGGAATGAAATTTTTTTTCTTCTCTATTTTTCGGCCTATTCTTACCTGTTTCATCTTGAAATGAAGCCTGGATGAGGTTTTTTAACTTTTAAATTTTTTTTGCATTTATTTTTGAATTTTGTAACTCGGGTCGGGTTCGAACGGATAGGAATGAAAATTTTTTTTCTTCTCTATTTTTTGACTTGTCCTGACCCGTTTCGTCATGAAATGAAGACTGGATGATGTTTTTTAATTTTTAAAATTTTCCTGCCTAAATTTTTGAATTTTGTAACTCGGGACAGGTTCAAACGGATAGGAATGAAATTTTTTTTGTTCTCTATTTTTCGGCCTGCCCTGACCCGTTTCGTCTTGAAATGAAGCCTGGATGATGTTTTTTAATTTTTAAAATTTTTTTACCTTCATTTTTGAATTTTGTAACTCGAGATGGGTTCAAACGGATAGGAATGAAATTTTTTTTTTTCTTTATTTTTCGGCCTGTCCTGACCCGTTTCGTCTTGAAATGAAGCCTGGATGATGTTTTTTAATTTTTAAAATTTTTCTGCCTAAATTTTTGAATTTTGTAACTCGGGACGGGTTCAAACGGATAGGAATGAAATTTTTTTTGTTCTCTATTTTTCGGCCTGCCCTGACCCGTTTCGTCTTGAAATGAAGCCTGGATGATGTTTCTTAATTTTTGAAATTTTTTTACATTTATTTTTGAATTTTTTAACTCGGGTCGGGTTCGAACGGATAGGAATGAAATTTTTTTTCATCTCTATTTTTCGGCCTATTCTTACTCGTTTCATCTTGAAATGAAGCCTGGATGATGTTTTTTAACTTTTAAAATTTTTTTGCATTTATTTTTGAATTTTGTAACTCGAGTCCGGTTCGAACGGATAGGAATGAAAATTTTTTTTCTTCTCTATTTTTTGGCTTGTCCTGACCCGTTTCGTCATGAAATGAAGACTGGATGATGTTTTTTAATTTTTAAAATTTTCCTGCCTAAATTTTTGAATTTTGTAACTCGGGACGGGTTCAAACGGATAGGAATGAAATTTTTTTTGTTCTCTATTTTTCGGCCTGCCCTGACCCGTTTCGTCTTGAAATGAAGCCTGGATGATGTTTTTTAATTTTTAAAATTTTTTTACCTTTATTTTTGAATTTTGTAACTCGAGATGGGTCATACGGATAGGAAATCGAAATTTTTTTTGTTCTCTATTTTTCGGCCTGTCCCTGACCCGTTTCATCTTGATGAAATGAAGC
>NW_022155601.1:0-4655 GCF_001633185.2 Quercus lobata | reverse complement strand
AGAAAAAAAAAAATTTCCTTCCTATCCGTTCAAACCCGAGCCGAGTTAGAAAATTCAAAAATAAATGCAAAAAAATTCTAAAAATTAAAAAACATCATCCAGGCTTCATTTCAAAACGAGACGGGTCTGGAAAGGCCGAAAAATAGAGAACAAAAAAAATTTCCTTCCCATCCGTTCGAACCCGAGCCGAGTTAGAAAATTCAAAAATAAATGCAAAAAAATTCTAAAAATTAAAAAACATCATCCAGGCTTCGTTTCAAACGAGACGGGTCTGGAAAGGCCGAAAAATAGAGAACGAAAAAAATTTCCTTCCTATCCGTTCGAACCCGAGCCGAGTTAGAAAATTCAAAACATAAATGCAAAAAAATTCTAAAAATTACAAAACATCATCCAGGCATCATTTCAAGACGAAACGGGTCAGGAAAGGCCTAAAAATAGAGAACAAAAAAAATTTCCTTCCTATCCGTTAGAATCCGAGCCGAGTTAGAAAATTCAAAAAATAATTGCAAAAAAATTCTAAAAATTAAATAACATCATCCAGGCATTATTTCAAGACGAAATGGATCAGGAAAGGCCTAAAAATAGTGAACAAAAAAAATTTCCATCCTATCCGTTCGAATCCGAGCCGAGTTAGAAAATTCAAAAAATAAATGCAAAAAAATTCTAAAAATTACAAAAACATCGTCCAGGGAATCATTTCAAGACGAAACGGTTCAGGAAAGCCCTAAAAAATAGAGAACAAAAAAAAATTTCCCTCCTGTTCGCTTCGAACCCGAGCCGAGTTAGAAAATTCAAAACATAAATTTAAAAAAATTCTAAAAATTACAAAACATCATCCAGGCATCATTTCAAGACGAAACGGGTCAGGAAAGGCCTAAAAATAGAGAACAAAAAAAATTTCATTCCTATCCGTTAGAATCCGAGCCGAGTAAGAAAATTCAAAAAATAACTGCAAAAAAATTCTAAAAATTAAATAACATCATCCAGGCATCATTTCAGGACGAAACGGGTCAGGATGGGCCTAAAAATAGAGAACAAAAAAAATTTCCTTCCTGTCCGCTCGAACCCGAGCCGAGTTAGAAAATTTAAAAAATAACTGCAAAAAAATTCTAAAAATTAAATAACATCATCCAGGCATCATTTCAAGACGAAATGGATCAGGAAAGGCCTAAAAATAGTGAACAAAAAAAATTTCCTTCCTATCCGTTCGAACCCGACCCGAGTTAGAAAATTCAAAAGTAAATGCAAAAAAATTCTAAAAATTAAATAACATCATCCAGGCTTCAATTCAGGACGAAACGGGTCAGGAATGGCCTTAAAATAGAGAACAAAAAAAATTTCCTTCCTGTCCGCTCGAACCCGAGCCGAGTAAGAAAATTTCAAAAACATAATGCAAAAAATTCTAAAAATACAAACATCGTCCAGCATCATTGTCAAGGCGAAACGGTCAGAAAGCCCTAAAAATAGAGAACAAAAAAATTCCTTCCTGTCGCTCGAACCCGAGACCGGAGTTAGGAAAATTCAAAACATAAATGCAAAAAAATTCTAAAAATTACAAAACATCATCCAGGCATCATTTCAAGACGAAACGGGTCAGGAAAGGCCTAAAAATAGAGAACAAAAAAAATTTCATTCCTGTCCGTTAGAATCCGAGCCGAGTAAGAAAATTCAAAAAATAACTGCAAAAAAATTCTAAAAATTAAATAACATCATCCAGGCATCATTTCAGGACGAAACGGGTCAGGATTGGCCTAAAAATAGAGAACAAAAAAAATTTCCTTCCTGTCCGCTCGAAACCGAGCCAAGTTAGAAAATTTAAAAAATAACTGCAAAAAAATTCTAAAAATTAAATAATATCATCCAGGCATCATTTCATGACGAAATGGATCAGGAAAGGCCTAAAAATAGTGAACAAAAAAAATTTCCTTCCTATCCGTTCGAACCCGACCCGTGTTAGAAAATTCAAAAGTAAATGCAAAAAAATTCTAAAACTTAAATAACATCATCCAGGTTTCAATCAAGGGACGAAACGGGTCAGGATTGCCTTAAAATAGAGAACAAAAAAAATTTCCTTCCTGTCCGCTCGAACCCGAGCCGAGTTAGAAAATTCAAAACATAAATGCAAAAAAATTCTAAAAATTACAAAACATTATCCAAGCATCATTTCAAGAGGAAACGGGTCAGGAAAGGCCTAAAAATAGAGAACAAAAAAAATTTCCTTCCTATCCGTTAGAATCCGAGCCGAGTAAGAAAATTCAAAAAATAACTGCAAAAAAAATCTAAAAATTAAAAAACATCATCAAAGGCTTCATTCGGACGAAACGGGTCATGATTGGGCCTTAAAATGAGAACAAAAAAAATTTCCTCCTGTCCGCTCAACCCGAGCCGAGTTAGAAAATTCAAAACATAAATGCAAAAAAATTCTAAAAATAACAAAACATCATCCAAGCATCATTTCAAGAGGAAACGGGTCAGGAAAGGCCTAAAAATAGAGAACAAAAAAAATTTCCTTCCTATCCGTTAGAATCCGAGCCGAGTAAGAAAATTCAAAAAATAACTGCAAAAAAATTCTAAAAATTAAATAACATCATCCAGGCATCATTTCAAGACGAAACGGATCAGGAAAGGCCTAAAACTAGTGAACAAAAAAAATTTCCTCCCTATCCGTTCGAACCCGACCCGAGTTAGAAAATTCAAAAATAAATGCAAAAAAATTCTAAAAATTAAATAACATCATCCAGGCTTCATTTCAAGACGAAATGGGTCAGGAAAGGCCGAAAAAGAGAGAAAAAAAATTTTCCTTCCTATCCGTTCGAACCCGAGCCGAGTTAGAAAATTCAAAAATAAATGCAAAAAAATTCTAAAAATTAAAAAACATCATCCAGGCTTCATTTCAAAACGAGACGGGTCTGGAAAGGCCGAAAAATAGAGAACAAAAAAAATTTCCTTCCTATCCGTTGGAATCCGAGACGAGTAAGAAAATTCAAAAAATAACTGCAAAAAAATTCTAAAAATTAAATAACATCTTCCAGGCATCATTTCAAGACGAAATGGATCAGGAAAAGCCTAAAAATAGTGAACAAAAAAAATTTCCTTCCTATCCGTTCGAACCCGACCCGAGTTAGAAAATTCAAAAATATATGCAAAAAAATTCTAAAAATTAAATAACATCATCCAGGCTTCAATTCAGGACGAAACGGGTCAGGATTGGCCTAAAAATAGAGAACAAAAAAAATTTTCTTCCTGTCCGCTCGAACCCGAGCCGAGTTAGAAAATTCAAAACATAAATGCAAAAAAATTCTAAAAATTACAAAACATCGTCCAGGCATCATTTCAAGACGAAACGGTCAGGAGGGAAAGCCCTTAAAAATAGAGAACAAAAAAAAAATTTCCTTTCTTTCCGCTCGAACCCGAGCCGAGTTAGAAAATCAAAAACATAAATGCAAAAATTCTTAAAAATTACAAAACATTTCATCCAGGCATCATTTCAAGACGTAACGGGTCAGGAAAGGCCTAAAAATAGAGAACAAAAAAAATTTCATTCCTATCCGTTAGAATCCGAGCCGAGTAAGAAAATTCAAAAAATAACTGCAAAAAAATTCTAAAAATTAAATAACATCATCCAGGCATCATTTCAGGACGAAACGGGTCAGGATTGGCCTAAAAATAGAGAACAAAAATAATTTCCTTCCTGTCTTCTCGAACCCGAGCCGAGTTAGAAAATTTAAAAAATAACTGCAAAAAAATTCTAAAAATTAAATAATATCATCCAGGCATCATTTCAAGACGAAATGGATCAGGAAAGGCCTAAAAATAGTGAACAAAAAAAAATTCCTGTCCTTCGTTCGAACCCGACCCGAGTTTAGAAAATTCAAAAGTAAATTGCAAAAAAAAATTTCTAAAAATTTAAATAACATCATCCAGGCTTCAATTCAGGACGAAAACGGGTCTCAGGATTGGGCCTTAAAAATAGAGAACCAAAAAAAATTTCCTTCCTGTCCGCTTGAACCCGAGCCGAGTTAGAAAATTAAAAACATAAATGCAAAAAAATTCTAAAAATTACAAAACATAATCCAGGCATCATTTCAAGATGAAACGGGTCAGGAAAGGCCTAAAAATAGAGAACAAAAAAAATTTCCTTCCTATCCGTTAGAATCCGAGCCGAGTTAGAAAATTCAAAAAATAACTGCAAAAAAAATTCTAAAAATTAAATAACATCATCCAGGCATCATTTCAAGATGAAACGGGTCAGGAAAGGCCGAAAAATAGAGAACAAAAAAAATTTCCTTCCTATCCGTTAGAATCCGAGACGAGTTAGAAAATTCAAAACATAAATGCATAAAAATTCTAAAAATTACAAAACATCATCCAGGCATCATTTCAAGACGAAACGGGTCAGGAAAGGCCTAAAAATAGAGAACAAAAAAAATTTCATTCCTATCCGTTAGAATCCGAGCCGAGTAAGAAAATTCAAAAAATAACTGCAAAAAAATTCTAAAAATTAAATAACATCATCCAGGCATCATTTCAGGACGAAACGGGTCAGGATTGGCCTAAAAATAGAGAACAAAAAAAATTTCCTTCCTGTCCGCTCGAAACCGAGCCGAGTTAGAAAATTTAAAAAATAACTGCAAAAAAATTCTAAAAATTAATTA
>NW_022155600.1:0-4670 GCF_001633185.2 Quercus lobata | reverse complement strand
TTTGTACTTGGTTTCCCCATAGGCTTGAGTCCGAGGACCATTCAAGGCCTTGGTTCTGTCCAAAACTTATGAGCTTTCTTTTTTGTACTTGGTTTTCCCATAGGCTTGAGTCCGAGGACCATACAAGGCCTTGGTTCTGTCCAAAACTTATGAGCTTTCTTTTTTGTACTTGGTTTCCCCATAGGCTTCAGTCCGAGGACCATGCAAGGCCTTGGTTCTGTCCAAAACTTGTGAGATTTCTCTTTTGTACTTGGTTTCCCCATAGGCTTGAGTTCGTGGACCATGCAAAGGCCTTTGGTTTCTGTCCAAAAACTTATGAGCTTTCTTTTTTTTGTTCACTTGGTTTTCTCCAATGCTTGAGTCCGAGGACCATGCAAGGCCTTGGTTCTGTCCAAAACTTGTAATATTTCTCTTTCGTACTTGGTTTCCCCATAGGCTTGAGTCCGAGGACCATGCAAGGCCTTGGTTCTTTCCAAAACTTATGAGCTTTCTTTTTTGTACTTGGTTTCCCCATAGGCTTGAGTCCGAGGACCATGCAAGGCCTTGGTTCTGTCCAAAACTTGTAATATTTCTCTTTCGTACTTGGTTTCCCCATAGGCTTGAGTCCGAGGACCATGCAAGGCCTTGGTTCTGTCCAAAACTTATGGGCTTTCTTTTTTGTACTTGGTTTCCCCATAGGCTTGAGTCCGAGGACCATGCAAGGCCTTGGTTCTGTCCAAAACTTGTAAGATTTCTCTTTTGTACTTGGTTTCCCCATACGCTTGAGTCCGAGGACCATGCAAGGCCTTGGTTCTGTCCAAAACTTATGAGCTTTCTTTTTTGTACTTGGTTTCCCCACAGGCTTGAGTCCGAGGACCATGCAAGGCCTTGGTTCTGTCCAAAACTTGTAATATTTCTCTTTTGTACTTGGTTTCCCCATAGGCTTGAGTCCGAGGACCATGCAAGGCCTTGGTTCTGTCCAAAACTTATGAGCTCTCTTTTTTGTACTTGGTTTCCCCATAGGCTTGAGTCCGAAGGGACCTGCAAGGCCTATGGTTCTGTCCAAAACTATTGAGCTTTCTTTTTTGTTACTTTGTTTCCCCATGGCTCCCCCCGGCGTGAGGTCTGAGGACCATGCAAGGCCTTGGTTCTGTCCAAAACTTATGAGCTTTCTTTTTTGTACTTGGTTTCCCCATAGGCTTGAGTCCGAGGACCATGCAAGGCCTTGGTTCTGTCCAAAACTTATGAGCTTTCTTTTTTGTACTTGGTTTCCCCATAGGCTTGAGTCCGAGGACCATGCAAGGCCTTGGTTCTTTCCAAAACTTATGAACTTTCTTTTTGCTACTTGGTTTCCCCGTAGGCTTGAGTCCGAGGACCATGCAAGGCCTTGGTTCTGTCCAAAACTTATGAGCTTTCTTTTTTGTACTTGGTTTCCCCATAGGCTTGAGTCCGAGGACCATGCAAGGCCTTGGTTCTGTCCAAAACTTATGAGCTTTCTTTTTTGTACTTGGTTTCCCCGTAGGCTTGAGTCCGAGGACCATGCAAGGCCTTGGTTCTGTCCAAAACTTTGTTAATATTCTTTTTTGTACTTGGTTTCCCCATAGGCTTGAGTCCGAGGACCATGCAAGGCCTTGGTTCTGTCCAAAACTTATGAGCTTTCTTTTTTGTACTTGGTTTTCCCATAAGCTTGAGTCCGAGGACCATGCAAGGCCTTGGTTCTGTCCAAAACTTATGAGCTTTCTTTTTTGTACTTGGTTTCCCCATAGGCTTGAGTCCGAGGAGCATGCAAGGCCTTGGTTCTGTCCAAAACTTATGAGCTTGGCCTTGGTTCTGGTCCAAAAACTTATGAGCTTTCTTTTTTGTATACTTGTTTCCCCATAGGCTTGAGTCCGAGGACCATGCAAGGCCTTGGTTCTATCCAAAACTTATGAGCTTTCTTTTTTCTACTTGGTTTCCCCGTAGGCTTGAGTCCGAGGACCATGCAAGGCCTTGGTTCTGTCCAAAACTTATGAGCTTTCTTTTTTGTACTTGGTTTTCCCATAAGCTTGAGTCCGAGGACCATGCAAGGCCTTGGTTATGTCCAAAACTTATGAGCTTTCTTTTTTGTACTTGGTTTCCCCACAGGCTTGAGTCCGAGGACCATGCAAGGCCTTGGTTCTGTCCAAAACTTGTAATATTTCTCTTTTGTACTTGGTTTCCCCATAGGCTTGAGTCCGAGGACCATGCAAGGCCTTGGTTCTGTCCAAAACTTATGAGCTCTCTTTTTTGTACTTGGTTTCCCCATAGGCTTGAGTCCGAGGACCATGCAAGGCCTTGGTTCTGTCCAAAACTTATGAGCTTTCTTTTTTGTACTTGGTTTCCCCATAAGCTTGAGTCCGAGGACCATGCAAGGCCTTGGTTCTGTCCAAAACTTATGAGCTTTCATTTTTCTACTTGGTTTCCCCGTAGGCTTGAGTCCGAGGACCATGCAAGGCCTTGGTTCTGTCCAAAACTTATGAGCTTTCTTTTTTGTACTTGGTTTCCCCATAGGCTTGAGTCCGAGGACCATGCAAGGCCTTGGTTCTGTCCAAAACTTATGAGCTTTCTTTTTTGTACTTGGTTTCCCCATAGGCTTGAGTCCGAGGACCATGCAAGGCCTTGGTTCTGTCCAAACCTTGTAATATTTCTCTTTTGTACTTGGTTTCCCCATAGGCTTGAGTCCGAGGACCATGCAAGGCCTTGGTTCTGTCCAAAACTTATGAGCTTTCTTTTTTGTACTTGGTTTTCCCATAAGCTTGAGTCCGAGGACCATGCAAGGCCTTGGTTCTGTCCAAAACTTATGAGCTTTCTTTTTTGTACTTGGTTTCCCCATAGGCTTGAGTCCGAGAACCATGCAAGGCCTTGGTTCTGTTCAAAACTTGTAATATTTCTCTTTTGTACTTGGTTTCCCCATAGGCTTGAGTCCGAGGACCATTCAAGGCCTTGGTTCTGTCCAAAACTTATGAGCTTTCTTTTTTGTACTTGGTTTTCCCATAAGCTTGAGTCCGAGGACAATGCAAGGCCTTGGTTCTGTCCAAAACTTATGAGCTTTCTTTTTTGTACTTGGTTTCCCCTTAGGCTTGAGTCCGAGGACCATGCAAGGCCTTGGTTCTGTCCAAAACTTGTAAGATTTCACTTTTGTACTTGGTTTCCCCATAGGCTTGAGTTCGAGGACCATGCAAGGCCTTCGTTCTGTCCAAAACTTATGAGCTTTCTTTTTTGTACTTGGTTTCCCCATAGGCTTGAGTCCGAGGACCATGCAGGCCTTGGTTCTGTCCAAAACTTTTATGAGCTTTCTTTTTGTACTGGTTTCTCCATAGTGAGTCAGAGGACCAATGCAAGGCCTGTTCTGTCCAAAACTTATAGCTTTCTTTTTTCTACTTGTTTCCGATAGGCTTGAGTCCGAGGCATCAAGCCTTTGGTTCTGTCCAAAACTTATGACTTTCTTTTTTGTACTTGGTTTCCCGCATAGGCTTGAGTCCGTGACCATGCAAGGCCTTGGTTCTGGTCCAAAACTTTATGAGCTTTCTTTGTACTTGGTTTCCCCATAGGCTTGATCCGAACCATGCAAGGCCTTGGTTCTGTCCAAAACCTGTTATATTTCCTCTTTTGTACTTGGTTCCCCATGCTGAGTCCGAGACCATTCAAAGGCCTTGGTTCTGTCCAAAACTTATGAGCTTTCTTTTTTGTACTTGGTTTTCCCATAAGCTTGAGTCCGAGGACCATGCAAGGCCTTGGTTCTGTCCAAAACTTATGAGCTTTCTTTTTTGTACTTGGTTTCCCCATAGGCTTGAGTCCGAGAACCATGCAAGGCCTTGGTTCTGTTCAAAACTTGTAATATTTCTCTTTTGTACTTGGTTTCCCCATAGGCTTGAGTCCGAGGACCATTCAAGGCCTTGGTTCTGTCCAAAACTTATGAGCTTTCTTTTTTGTACTTGGTTTTCCCATAGGCTTGAGTCCGAGGACAATGCAAGGCCTTGGTTCTGTCCAAAACTTATGAGCTTTCTTTTTTGTACTTGGTTTCCCCATAGGCTTGAGTCCGAGGACCATGCAAGGCCTTGGTTCTGTCCAAAACTTGTAATATTTCTCTTTTGTACTTGGTTTCCACATAGGCTTGAGTTCGAGGACCATGCAAGGCCTTCGTTCTGTCCAAAACTTATGAGCTTTCTTTTTTGTACTTGGTTTCCCCAGAGGCTTGAGTCCGAGGACCATGCAAGGCCTTGGTTCTGTCCAAAACTTATGAGCTTTCTTTTTTCTACTTGGTTTCCCCATAGGCTTGAGTCCGAGGACCATGCAAGGCCTTGGTTCTGTCCAAAACTTGTAAGATTTCTCTTTTGTACTTGGTTTCCCCATAAGCTTGAGTCCGAGGACCATGCAAGGCCTTGGTTCTGTCCAAAACTTATGAGCTTTCTTTTTTGTACTTGGTTTCCACATAGGCTTGAGTCCGAGGACCATGCAAGGCCTTGGTTCTGTCCAAAACTTATGAGCTTTCTGTTTTGTACTTGGTTTCCCCATAGGCTTGAGTCCGAGGACCATGCAAGGCCTTGGTTCTGTCCAAAACTTGTAATATTTCTCTTTTGTACTTGGTTTCCCCATAGGCTTGAGTCCGGGGACCATGCAAGGCCTTGGTTCTGTCCAAAACTTATGAGCTCTCTTTTTTGTACTTGGTTTCC
>NW_022155599.1:0-4676 GCF_001633185.2 Quercus lobata | reverse complement strand
CTATCTCTTCCCGTTTTGGCTAAAAATAATACCGGTAAGAGGTTTTATAATTTTTTGAATTTTTTGACTATTTTTTTCGAAATTTTCTTGCCCGGGTCGAGTATGAACGGAATTCGGGACTGAAATTTTGATTTCACTTTTTTGGCCTATCTCATCCCGTTCTGGCTAAAAATATTGTCGAGAAGAGGTTTCAAAAATTTTTGAATTTTTTTATTATTTTTTTCGGAATTTTCTTGCCCGGGTAGAGTATGAACGGAATTCGGGACTAAAATTTTGATTTCACTTTTTTGGCCTATCTCATCCCGTTTTGGCTAAAAATAATGCCGAGAATTTTCGGCCTATCTGATCCCGTTTTGGCTAAAAATATTGCCGGGAAGAGGTCTTATAATTTTTTGAATTTTTTTACTATTTTTTTTCGGAATTTTCTTGCCCGGGTAGAGTATGAACGGAATTCGGGACTAAAATTTTGTTTCCTCTTTTTCGGCATATTTCATCCCGTTTTTGCTAAAAATACTTCCGGGAAGAGGTTTTACAATTTTTTGAATTTTTTTACTAATTTTTTCGGAATTTTTATTCCCGGGTCGAGTATGAACGGAATTCGGGACTAAAATTTTGTTTGCTCTTTTTCGGCATATCTCATCCCGTTTTTGCTAAAAATAATGCCGGGATGAGGTTTTATAATTTTTTGAATTTTTTTACTATTTTTTTCGGAATTTTCTTGCCGGGGTCAAGTATGAACGGAATTCGGGACTGAAATTTTGATTTCACTTTTTCAGCCTATCTCATCCCGTTTTGGCTAAAAATAATGCCGGGAAGAGGTTTTATAATTTTTTGAATTTTTTTACTATGATTTTCGAAATTTTCTTTCCCGGGTCGAGTATGAACGGAATTCGGGACTAAAATTTTGATTTCACTTTTTTTGCCTACCTCATCCTGTTTTGGCTACAAAAAATGCCGAGAATTTTCGGCCTATCTGATCCCGTTTTGGCTAAAAATATTGCCGGGAAGAGGTTTTATAATTTTTTGAATTTTTTAGTATTTTTTTTCGGAATTTTCTTGCCCAGGTCGAGTATGAACGGAATTCGGGACTAAAATTTTGATTTCACTTTTTTTGCCTATCTCATCCCGTTTTGGCTAAAAATAATGGCCGAGAAGAGGTTTCAAATTTTTGAATTTTTTACTATTTTCTTCGGAATTTTTTTTTCCAGGCGTCAAGTTATTAACGGATTCGGGACTAAATGTTTTCAATTTTTTGGCCTATCTCATTCCCGTTTGGCTAAATTAGTGCTGGGGGAGGTTTTTTAATTTTTTTGAATTTTTTAATATTTTTTCGGAATTTCTTGGCCCGGTCGAGTATACGGATATTCGGGAACTTAAATTTTATTCTCTTTTTTCGGCCATATCTCATCCCGTTTTTTCCTAAAAATAATGCCGGGGAAGAGTTTATATAATTTTTTTTGAATTTTTTTCTATTTTTTTCGGAGTTTCTGCCCGGGTCGAGTATGAACGGAATTCGGGGACTGAAATTTTGATTTCACTTTTTCAGCCTATCTCATCCCGTTTTGGCTATAAATAATGCCGGGAAGAGGTTTAATAATTTTTTGAATTTTTTTACTATTTTTTTCGGAATTTTCTTGCCCTGGTCGAGTATGAACGGAATTCGGGTCTAAAATTTTCTTTCCACTTTTTTGGCCTATCTCATCCCGTTTTGGCTAAAAATAGTCCCGAGAAAAGGTTTTATAATTTTTCGAAATTTTTTAATATTTTTTTCGGAATTTTCTTGCCCGGGTCGAGTATGAACGGAATTCGGGACTAAATTTTTTTTTTCTTTTTCGGCCTATCTCATCCCTTTTTGGCTAAAAATAATGCCAGGAAGAGATTTTATAATTTTTTGAATTTTTTTACTATTTTTTTCGAAATTTTCTTGCCCGGGTAGAGTATGAACGGAATTCGGGACTAATTTTTTTTTTGACTTTTTCGGCCTATCTCATCCCGTTTTGGCTAAAAATAATGCCAAGAAGAGGTTTTATAATTTTTTGAATTTTTTTACTATTTTTTTCGTAATTTTTTTGCCCGGGTCGAGTGTGAACGTAATTCGGGACTAAAATTGTTTTTTTCTTTTTCGGCCTATCTCATCCCGTTTTGGCTAAAAATAATACCGGTAAGAGGTTTTATAATTTTTTGAATTTTTTGACTATTTTTTTCGAAATTTTCTTGCCCGGGTCGAGTATGAACGGAATTCGGGACTGAAATTTTGATTTCACTTTTTTGGCCTATCTCATCCCGTTCTGGCTAAAAATATTGCCGAGAAGAGGTTTCAAAATTTTTTTAATTTTTTTATTATTTTTTTCGGAATTTTCTTGCCCGGGTAGAGTATGAACGGAATTCGGGACTAAAATTTTGATTTCACTTTTTTGGCCTATCTCATCCCGTTTTGGCTAAAAATAATGCCGAGAATTTTCGGCCTATCTGATCCCGTTTTGGCTAAAAATATTGCCGGGAAGAGGTTTTATAATTTTTTGAATTTTTTTACTATTTTTTTTTCGGAATTTTCTTGCCCGGGTAGAGTATGAACGGAATTCGGGACTAAAATTTTGTTTCCTCTTTTTCGGCATATTTCATCCCGTTTTTGCTAAAAATACTTCCGGGAAGAGGTTTTACAATTTTTTGAATTTTTTTACTAATTTTTTCGGAATTTTTATTCCCGGGTCGAGTATGAACGGAATTCGGGACTAAAATTTTGTTTCCTCTTTTTCGGCATATTTCATCCCGTTTTTCCTAAAAAGAATGCCGGGAAGAGGTTTTATAATTTTTTAAATTTTTTTACTGTTTTTTTTCGGAATTTTCTTGCCGGGGTCGATTATGAACGGAATTCGGGACTGAAATTTTGATTTCACTTTTTCAGCCTATCTCATCCCGTTTTGGCTAAAAATAATGCCCGGAAGAGGTTTTACAATTTTTTGAATTTTTTTACTATTTTCTTCGGAATTTTCTTGCCCGGGTCGAGTATGAACGGAATTCGGGACTAAAATTTTAATTTCACTTTTTCGACCTATGTCATCCCGTTTTGGCTAGATATAATGCCGAGAAGTTGTTTTATAATTTTTTGAATTTTTTTACTATTTTTTTTTCGGAATTTTCTTGCCCGGGTCGAGTATGAACGGAATTCGGGTCTAAAATTTTGTTTTCTCTTTTTCGGCATATTTCATCCCGTTTTTGCTAAAAAAAAATGCCGGGAAAAGGTTTTACAATTTTTTCAATTTTTTTACTATGTTTTTCGGAATTTTTTTCCCGGGTCGAGTATAAACGGAATTCGGGACTGAAATTTTGTTTGCTCTTTTTCAGCCTATCTCATCCCGTTTTGGCAAAAAATAATGCCGGGAAGAGGTTTTATAATTTTTTGAATTTTTTTACTATGATTTTCGAAATTTTCTTGCCCGGGTCGAGTATGAACGGAATTCGGGACTAAAATTTTGATTTCACTTTTTTTGCCTTCCTCATCCCGTTTTGGCTAAAAATAATGCCGAGAATTTTCGGCCTATCTAGTTTTGGCAAAAAATATTGCCGGGATGAGGTTTTATAATTTTTTGAATTTTTTTACTATTTTTTTTTCGGAATTTTCTTGCCCGGGTCGAGTATGAACGGAATTCGGGACTAAAATTTTGATTTCACTTTTTTTGCCTATCTCATCCCGTTTTTGCTAAAAATAATGCCGAGAATTTTCGGCCCTATCTAGTTTTGGCCCAAAAAATATTGCCGGATGAGGTTTTATAATTTTTTTGAATTTTTTTAATATTTTTTTCGGAATTTTCTTGCCCGGGTCGAGTTATGAACGGAATTCGGGGACTACAATTATTTTCTCTTTTCGGCATCTCCATCCCGTTTTTCCTAAAAATAATGCCGGGATGAGGTTTTTATAATTTTTTGAATTTTTTTTACTATTTTTTTCGGGAGTTTTTCTTTGCGCGGGTCGAGTAATGAACGGAATTCGGCTGAAATGAATCACTTTTCACCATCTCATCCATATTGGCATATATTATGAATGCCGGGATATGAGGTTTTATAATTTTTTGAATTTTTTTACTATTTTTTTCGGAATTTTCTTGCCCGGGTCGAGTATGAACGGAATTCGGGTCTAAAATTTTCTTTCCACTTTTTTGGCCTATCTCATCCCGTTTTGGCTAAAAATAGTCCCGAGAAGAGGTTTTATAATTTTTCGAAATTTTTTAATTTTTTTTTCGGAATTTTCTTGCCCGGGTCGAGTATGATCGGAATTCGGGACTAATTTTTTTTTTTCTTTTTCAGCCTATCTCATCCCTTTTTGGCTAAAAATAATGCCAGGAAGAGATTTTATAATTTTTTGAATTTTTTTACTATTTTTTTCGAAATTTTCTTGCCCGGGTAGAGTATGAACGGAATTCGGGACTAATTTTTTTTTTGACTTTTTCGGCCTATCTCATCCCGTTTTGGCTAAAAATAATGCCAAGAAGAGGTTTTATAATTTTTTGAATTTTTTTACTATTTTTTTCGGAATTTTTTTGCCCGGGTCGAGTGTGAACGTAATTCGGGACTAAAATTGTTTTTTTCTTTTTCGGCCTATCTCATCCCGTTTTGGCTAAAAATAATAACGGTAAGAGGTTTTATAATTTTTTGAATTTTTTGACTATTTTTTTCGA
>NW_022155598.1:0-4683 GCF_001633185.2 Quercus lobata | reverse complement strand
TTCTTGGCACTCTTAATATATCATCCACAAGTTTTTATGCACACATGCCGACATTTGATTCCGGTCAAAATTCTTGAGCAGTCTAACCTGGGGGCATTTTCGTACAAAATTGATCCGAGTTTTTTTTTTTTTTCTTTTTCTTTCTTTCTAAAGAATTTTCCATTTGTTTCTTGGCACTCTTAATATATCATCTACAAGTTTTTATGCACACAGGCCCACATTTGATTCCGGTCAAAATTCTTGAGCAGTCTAACCTGGTGGCATTTTCGTACAAAATTGATCCGAGTTTTTTTTCTTTTATTTTCGTTTCTTTCTAAAGAATTTTCCATTTGTTTCTTGGCACTCTTAATATATCATCTTCAAGTTTTTATGCACACATGCCGACATTTGATTCCGGTCAAAATTCTTGAGCAGTCTAACCTGGGGGCATTTTCGTACAAAATTGATCCGAGTTTTTTTTCTTTTCTTTTCTTTTCTTTCTAAAGAATTTTCCATTTGTTTCTTGGCACTCTTAATATATCATCTACAAGTTTTTATGCACACATGCCGACATTTGAGTCCGGTCAAAATTCTTGAGCAGTCTAACCTGGTGGCATTTTCGTACAAAATTTATCCGAGTTTTTTTTCTTTTCTTTTCTTTTCTTTCTAAAGAATTTTCTATTTGTTTCTTGGCACTCTTAATATCTCATCTACAAGTTTTTATGCACACATGCCGACATTTGATTCCGGTCAAAATTCTTGAGCAGTCTAACCTGGTGGCATTTTCGTACAAAATTGATCCGAGTTTTTTTTCTTTTCTTTTCCTTTCTTTCTAAAGAATTTTCTATTTTTTTCTTGGCACTCTTAATATATCATCTTCAAGTTTTTACGGACACATGCCGACAGTTGATTCCGGTCAAAATTCTTGAGCAGTCTAACCTGGGGGCATTTTCGTACAAAATTGATCCGAGTTTTTTTTCTTTTCTTTTCTTTTCTTTCTAAAGATTTTTCCATTTGTTTCTTGGCACTCTTAATATATCATCTACAAGTTTTTATGCACACATGCCGACATTTGATTCCGGTCAAAATTCTTGAGCAGTTCTAACCTGGTGGCATTCGTACAAATTGACGAGTTTTTTTCTTTTCTTTTCCTTTCTTTCTAAAAGAATTTCTTTTGGTTTCTTTGCACTCTAATATATCATCTTCAAGTTTTTTACGCACACATGCCGACATTTGATTCCGTCAAAATTCTTGGCAGTCTAACCGGGGGCATTTTCGTACAAAATGATATTTGTTTTTGGTTAAACGAATTTTTGCATTTTTTCTTGGCTCTCTTAAAATATGCTATTCTACAAGTTTTCATGGCACATGCCGAAATTTGATTCAAGTCAAAATTTTTTGAGCGTCTTAACTGGTGCCTTTTCGTACAAATTGATCCGATTTTTTTCTTTTCTTTCTTTTCTTTCTAAAGAATTTTTCTATTTGTTTCTTGGCACCTTTAATATATCATCTTCAAGATTTTACGCACACATGCCGACATTTGATTCCGGTCAAAATTCTTGAGCAGTCTAACCTGGTGGCATTTTCGTACAAAATTGACCCGAGTTTTTTTTCTTTTCTTTTCTTTTCTTTCTAAAGATTTTTCCATTTGTTTCTTGGCACTCTTAATATATCATCTACAAGTTTTTATGCACACATGCCGACATTTGATTCCGGTCAAAATTCTTGAGCAGTCTAACCTGGTGGCATTTTCGTACAAAATTGATCCGAGTTTTTTTTCTTTTCTTTTCTTTTCTTTCTAAAGAATTTTCTATTTGTTTCTTGGCACTCTTAATATATCATCTACAAGATTTTATGCACACATGCCGACATTTGATTCCGGTCAAAATTCTTGAGCAGTCTAACCTGGTGGCATTTTCGTACAAAATTGATCCGAGTTGTTTTCTTTTCTTTTCTTTTCTTTCTAAAGAATTTTCCATTTGTTTCTTGGCACTCTTAATATATCATCTACAAGTTTTTATGCACACATGCCGACATTTGATTCCGGTCAAAATTCTTGAGCAGTCTAACCTGGGGGAATTTTCGTACAAAATTGATCCGAGTTTTTTTTCTTTTATTTTCGTTTCTTTCTAAAGAATTTTCCATTTGTTTCTTGGCACTCTTAATATATCATCTTCAAGTTTTTATGCACACATGCCGACATTTGATTCCGGTCAAAATTCTTGAGCAGTCTAACCTGGTGGCATTTTCGTACAAAATTGATCCGAGTTTTTTTTCTTTTCTTTTCCTTTCTTTCTAAAGAATTTTCTATTTGTTTCTTGGCACTCTTAATATATCATCTACAAGTTTTTATGCACACATGGCGACATTTGATTCCGGTCAAAATTCTTGAGCAGTCTAACCTGGTGGCATTTTCGTACAAATTGATCCGAGTTTTTTTTCTTTTCTTTTCCTTTCTTTCTAAAGAATTTTCTATTTGTTTCTTGGCACTCTTAATATATCATCTTCAAGTTTTTACGGACACATGCCGACAGTTGATTCCGGTCAAAATTCTTGAGCAGTCTAACCTGGGGGCATTTTCGTACAAAATTGATCCGAGTTTTTTTTCTTTTCTTTTCTTTTCTTTCTAAAGAATTTTCCATTTGTTTCTTGGCACTCTTAATATATCATCTACAAGTTTTTATGCACACATGCCGACATTTGATTCCGGTCAAAATTCTTGAGCAGTCTAACCTGGTGGCATTTTCGTACAAAATTGATCCGAGTTTTTTTTCTTTTCTTTTCTTTTCTTTCTAAAGAATTTTCTATTTGTTTCTTGGCACTCTTAATATATCATCTTCAAGTTTTTACGCACACATGCCATATTTGATTCCGGTCAAAATTCTTGAGCAGTCTAACCTGGGGGCATTTTCGTACAAAATTGATCTTTTTTTGGTAAAGAATTTTCATTTTTTCTTGGCTCTCTTAATATGCATCTCAAGTTTTCAGCACATGCCGAAATTTGATTAAGTCAAAATTCTTGAGCAGTCTAACCTGGGGCATTTTCGTACAAAATTGATCCGAGTTTTTTTTCTTTTCTTTTCTTTTCTTTCTAAAGAATTTTCTATTTGTTTCTTGGCACTCTTAATATATCATCTACAAGATTTTATGCACACATGCCGACATTTGATTCCGGTCAAAATTCTTGAGCAGTCTAACCTGGTGGCATTTTCGTACAAAATTGATCCGAGTTGTTTTCTTTTCTTTTCTTTTCTTTCTAAAGAATTTTCCATTTGTTTCTTGGCACTCTTAATATATCATCTACAAGTTTTTATGCACACATGCCGACATTTGATTCCGGTCAAAATTCTTGAGCAGTCTAACCTGGGGGAATTTTCGTACAAAATTGATCCGAGTTTTTTTTCTTTTATTTTCGTTTCTTTCTAAGAATTTTCCATTGTTTTCTTGGCACTCTTAATATATCATCTCACAAGTTTTGATGCACACATGCCCACATTTGAATTCCGTCAAAATTCTTGAGCAGTCCTAACCTGGTGACATTTTCGTACAAAATTGATCCGATTTTTTTCTTGTTATTTTCGTTCTTTATAAAGAATTTTCCATTGTTTCTTGCACGTCCTAATATATCATCTTCAAGTTTTTATGCACACATGCCGACATTTGATTCCGGTCAAAATTCTTGAGCAGTCTAACCTAGTGGCATTTTCGAACAAAATTGATCCGAGTTTTTTTTCTTTTCTTTTCCTTTCTTTCTAAAGAATTTTCTATTTGTTTCTTGGCACTCTTAATATATCATCTACAAGTTTTTATGCACACATGGCGACATTTGATTCCGGTCAAAATTCTTGAGCAGTCTAACCTGGTGGCATTTTCGTACAAAATTGATCCGAGTTTTTTTTCTTTTCTTTTCTTTCCTTTCTAAAGAATTTTCTATTTGTTTCTTGGCACTCTTAATATATCATCTTCAAGTTTTTACGCACACATGCCGACATTTGATTCCGGTCAAAATTCTTGAGCAGTCTAACCTGGTGGCATTTTCGTACAAAATTGACCCGAGTTTTTTTTCTTTTCTTTTCTTTTCTTTCTAAAGAATTTTCCATTTGTTTCTTGGCACTCTTAATATATCATCTACAAGTTTTTTGCACACATGCCGACATTTGATTCCGGTCAAATTCTTGAGCAGTCTAACCTAGGGGGCATTTTCGTACAAAATTGATCCGAGTTTTTTTTTTTTTTTTTTTTTTTAAAGAATTTTCCATTTTGTTTCTTGGAGCTCTAATATATGCTATTACAAGTTTCATCAAAAACACCAATATTTGATTCAGGTAAAATTCTGACAATAAACAAGGGGCATTTTCGTTCAAGAATTGATACGGTTTTTTTTTTCCTGTGAATTTTGCATTTGTTCTTCGAGTTTTAATAGTGCTGTCTACAATTTTCATGCACACACGCCAACATTTGATAGAGGTCAAAATTCGTGACCTGTCTAAACGAGGGGCATTTTCGTACAAAATTGATACGAGTTTTGTTTCTTTTCTTTTCTTTTCTTTCTAAAGAATTTTCCATTTGTCTCTTGGCACTCTTAATATATCATCTACAAGTTTTTATGCACACATGCCAACATTTGATTCCGGTAAAAATTCTTGAACAGTCTAACCTGGGGGCATTTTCGTACAAAATTGATCCGAGTTTTTTTTTTTTTTT
>NW_022155597.1:0-4684 GCF_001633185.2 Quercus lobata | reverse complement strand
GCATTTACTTTTGAATTTTATATCTCGGGTCGGGTTCAAACGGATAGGAATGAAATTTTTTTTGTTCTCTATTTTTCGGCCTGCCCTGCCCTGCTTCGTCTTGAAATGAAACCCGGATAATGTTTTGTAATTTTTAGAATTTTTTTGCATTTATTTTTGAATTTTCTAACTCGGGTCTAGTTCGAACGGATAGGAATGAATTTTTTTTTATTCTCTATTTTTTGGCCTGTCCTGACCCGTTTCGTCTTGAAATGAAGCTCGGATGATGTTTTGTAATTTTTTGAATTTTTTTGCATTTATTTTTGAATTTTCTAACTCGGGTCGGGTTCGAACGGATAGGAATGAAATTTTTTTTCTCTATTTTTCGGCCTTCCCTGACCTGCTTCGTCTTGAAATGAAGCCCGGATGATGTTTTGTAATTTTTATAATTTTTTTGCATTTATTTTTGAATTTTCTAACTCGGGTCTAGTTTCGAACGGATAGGAATGGAATTTTTTTTATTCTCTATTTTGGCCTGTCCTGACCGTTCGTCTTGAAAATCTGAAGCTCTGATGATGTTTTGTAATTTTTTTGAATTTTTTGCATTTATTTTTGAATTTTCTAAACTGGGTCCGGTGTTCGAACGGATAGGAATGGAAATTTTTTTTCTCTATTTTTCGGCCTTCCCTGACCTGCTCGTCTTGAAATGAAGCCCGGATGATGTTTTGTAATTTTTATTAATTTTTTTATGGATTTATTTTTGAATTTTTCTAACTCGGGTCGGGTCGAACGGATAGGAATGAAATTTTTTTATTCTCTAGTTTTCGGCCCTGTCCTTGACCGTTTCGTCTTGAAATGAGCCGGATTGATGTTTTGTAATTTTGAAATTTTTTTGCATTTTATTTTTTAATTTTCTAAACTCGGGTTCAGGTTCGAACGGATAGGAATGTAATTTTTTTTTTATTCTTCCTCTATTTTCAGCCTTGTCCTGACCCGTTTCGTCATGGAAAAATGAGCCTGGATGATGTTTTTTGAATTTTAGAATTTTTTTGCATTTATTTTTTGAATTTTCTAACTCGGCTCGGATTTGAACGGATAGGAAGGAAATTTTTTTTGTTCTCTATTTTTCGGCTTTTCCTGTCCCGTTTCGTCTTGAAATGAAGCCTGGATGATGTTTTGTAATTTTTAGAATTTTTTGGCATTTATGTTTTGAGTTTTCTAACTCGGCTCGGGTTCGAACGGATAGGAAGGAAATTTTTTTTGTTCTCTATTTTTCGGCCTTTCCTGTCCCGTTTTGTCTTGAAATGAAGCCTGGATGATGTTTTGTAATTTTTAGAATTTTTGGCATTTATGTTTGGAAATTTCTAACTCGGCTCGGGTTCGACAGGATAGGAAGAAATTTTTTTGGTCTCTATTTTTCGGCCTTTTCTGTACCCGTTTAGTCTTGAAATGAAAAGCCTGGATGATGCTATTAATTTTTAATTTTTTGGCATTTATGTTCTTGAATTTTCTAAACTCGGCCGGTCCGAACGGGAAGGAAGGAATTTTTTTGTTCTCTATTTGTCGGCCTTTCTTGGTCCCTCGTTTCGTCTTGAAATGAAGCCTGGAATCGCTATTTAATTTTTAGATTTTTTGCATTTATTTTGAATTTTCTAACTCGGCTCGGTTCGAGCGGACAGGAAGGAAATTTTTTCCTTTTCCCTATTTTGTAGGCATCCTGACCCGTTTCGTCCTGAATTGAACCCGGATGATGTTTATTTAATTTTTAGAATTTTTTTGCATTTATTTTTTGAATTTTCTAACTCGGCTCGGATTCGAACGGATAGGAAGGAAATTTTTTTTGTTCTCTATTTTTCGGCTTTTCCTGTCCCGTTTCGTCTTGAAATGAAGCCTGGATGATGTTTTGTAATTTTTAGAATTTTTTGGCATTTAAGTTTTGAATTTTCTAACTCGGCTCCGGTTCGAACGGATAGGAAGGAAATTTTTTTTGTTCTCTATTTTTCGGCCTTTCTTCTCCCGTTTCGTCTTGAAATGAAGCCTGGATGATGCTATTTAATTTTTAGAATTTTTTTGCATTTATTTTTTAATTTTCTAACTCGGCTCGGGTTCGAGCGGACAGGAAGGAAATTTTTTTTGTTCTCTATTTTTAGGCCATTCCTGCCCCGTTTCGTCCTGAATTGAAGCCTGGATGATGTTTTTTAATTTTTAGAATTTTTTTGCCATTTGATTTTTGAAATTTTCTAATCGGCTCGGATTCGTAACGAAGGAAGAAATTTTTTTTTCTCTATTTTTCGGCTTCCATGGTTCCCGTTTCGTTCTTGAAATGAAGCCTGGATGATGTTTTGTAATTTTTAGAATTTTTGCATTTATGTTTTAATTTTCTACTCGGCCGGGTTCAACGGATAGGAAGGAAATTTTTTTGTTCTCTATTTTTCGGCCTTTTCCTGTCCCGTTTTGTCTTGAAATGAAGCCTGGATGATGCTATTTAATTTTTAGAAATTTTTTTTGCATTTATTTTTGAATTTTCTAACTCGGGTCGGGTTTCGAAGGATAGGAAGGAAATTTTTTTTGTTCCCTATTTTTCGGCCTGTCCTGGCCCGTTTCTTCTTGAAAAGAGGCCTGGATGATGTTTTTTAATTTTTAGAAATTTTTTGCATTTATTTTTGAATTTTCTAACTTGGGTCTGGTTCGAACGGATAGGAAGGAAATTTTTTTTGTTCTCTATTTTTCGGCCTTTCCAGACCCGTCTCGTTTTGAAACGAAGCCCCGGATGATGTTTTTTAATTTTCAGAATTTTTTTGCATTTATTTTTTGAATTTTCTAACTCGGCTCGGATTCGAACGGATAGGAAGGAAATTTTTTTTGTTCTCTATTTTTCGGCTTTATCCTGTCCCTTCTCTTGAAATGATGCCTATGATGTTTTTGTATTTTTAGAATTTTTTTGCATGGTATGTTTTCAATTTTCTAACTCGCTCGGGTTATCGAGCGGATCAGGAAGGAAATTTTTTTTGTTCTCTATTTTGGCCATCCTGACCCGTTTCGTCGCTGAATTGAAGCCTGGATGAGTCTTTTTTTAATTTTTGAATTTTTTTGCATTATTTTTTGATTTTCTAACTCGGCTCGGATTCGACGGATAGGAAGCAAATTTTTTTTTCTCTATTTTTCGGCCTTTCCTGACCCGTTTCGTCTTGAAATGAAGCCTGGATGATGTTATTTAATTTTTTAGATTTTTTATGCAGGTATTTTTTGATTTTTCTAACCGGCTCGATTTTCGACGGATAGGAAGGAAATTTTTTTCTCATATTTTTCGCTTTCCTGTCCCGTTTCCTCTAGAAATGAAGCCTGGATGATGTTTTTAATTTTTAGAATTTTGGCATCTTATGTTTTGAATTTTCTAACTGGCTGCGGTGGTCGAACGGATAGGAAGGAAATTTTTTTGTTCTCTATTTTTCGGCCTTTTCGTCCCGTTTCGTCTTGAAATGAAGCCTGGATTTGCTATTTAATTTTCAAATTTTTTGGACATTTATGTTTTGAATTTTCTAACTCGGCTCGGGTTCGAACGGATAGGAAGGAAATTTTTTTTGTTCTCTATTTTTCGGCCTTTCTTGTCCCGTTTCGTCTTGAAATGAAGCCTGGATGATGCTATTTAATTTTTAGAATTTTTTTGCATTTATTTTTGAATTTTCTAACTCGGCTCGGGTTCGAGCGGACAGGAAGGAAATTTTTCTTGTTCTCTATTTTTAGGCCATTCCTGACCCGTTTCGTCCTGAATTGAAGCCTGGATGATGTTTTTTAATTTTTAGAATTTTTTTGCATATATTTTTTGAATTTTCTAACTCGGCTCGGATTCGAACGGATAGGAAGCAAATTTTTTTTTTCTCTATTTTTCGGCCTTTCCTGACCCGTTTCGTCTTGAAATGAAGCCTGGATGATGTTATTTAATTTCTAGAATTTTTTTGCAGTTATTTTTTGAATTTTCTAAGTCGGCTCGGATTCGAACGGACAGGAAGGAAATTTTTTTTGTTCTCTATTTTTCGGCTTTTCCTGTCCCGTTTCGTCTTGAAATGAAGCCTGGATGATGCTATTTAATTTTTCAAATTTTTTGGCATTTATGTTTTGAATTTTCTAACTCGGCTCGGGTTCGAACGGATAGGAAGGAAATTTTTTTTGTTCTCTATTTTTCGGCCTTTTCTGTCCCGTTTCGTCTTGAAATGAAGCCTGGATGATGCGATTTAATTTTTCAAATTTTTTGGCATTTATGTTTTGAATTTTCTAACTCGGCTCGGGTTCGAACGGATAGGAAGGAAATTTTTTTTGTTCTCTATTTTTAGGCCATTCCTGACCCGTTTCGTCCTGAATTGAAGCCCGGATGATGTTTTTTAATTTTTAGAATTTTTTTGCATTTATTTTTTGAATTTTCTAACTCGGCTCGGATTCGAACGGATAGGAAGGAAATTTTTTTTGTTCTCTATTTTTCGGCTTTTCCTGTCCCGTTTCGTCTTGAAATGAAGCCTGGATGATGTTTTGTAATTTTTAGAATTTTTTGGCATTTAAGTTTTGAATTTTCTAACTCGGCTCCGGTTCGAACGGATAGGAAGGAAATTTTTTTTGTTCTCTATTTTTCGGCCTTTCTTCTCCCGTTTCGTCTTGAAATGAAGCCTGGATGATGCTATTTAATTTATAGAATTTTTTTGCATTTATTTTT
>NW_022155596.1:0-4733 GCF_001633185.2 Quercus lobata | reverse complement strand
GACGAAACGGGTCAGGACAGGCCGAAAATTAGAGAACAAAAAAAAATTTCATTCCTATTCGTTCAATCCCGACCCGAGTTAGAAAATTCAAAAATAAATGCAAAAAAATTTTAAAAATTAAAAAACATCATCCAGGCTTCATTTCATGATGATACGGGTTAGGAAAGATCGAAAAATAGAGAATAAAAAAAATTTCATTCCTATCCGTTCAATCCCGACCCGAGTTAGAAAATTCAAAATAAATGCAAAAAAATTCTAAAAATTGCAAAACATCATCCGGGCTTCATTTCAAGACGAAACGGGTCAGGACAGGCCGAAAACTAGAGAATAAAAAAAAATTTCATTCCTATCGTTCGACCCGACCGAGTTAAAAAATTCAAAATAAATGCAAAAAAATTTTAAAAATTAAAAAAACATCATCCAGGCTTCATTCAATATGAAACGGGCCAGGACAGGCAAAAATAGAGGAACAAAAAAAAATTTCATTTCTATCTTCAGAACCGGACCCGAGTTACAAAATGTCAAAAAAAAAATGCCAAAAAAAATTAAAAATAAAAAACATCATCCAGGTTCATTTCAAGGATGAAACGCGTGTTTAGGATAGGCCGAAAAATAGAGAAGAAAAAAAATTTCTTTCCTATCCGTTCGAACCCGACCCGAGTTAAAAAATTCAAAAATAAATGCAACAAAATTTTAAAAATTAAAAAACATCATCCAGGGTTCATTTCAAGATGAAACGGGTCAGAACAGGCCAACAAATTTCGTTCCTATCCGTTCGAACCCAACCCGAGTTAGAAAATTAAAGAAGAAATGCAAAAAAATTTTAAAAATTAAAAAACATCATCCACGCTTCACTTCAATATGAAACGGGTCAGGATTGACCGAAAAATAGAGAAGAAAAAAAATTTCATTCCTATCCGTTCGAACCCGACCCGAGTTAAAAAATTCAAAAAAAAATGCAAAGAAATTTTAAAAATTAAAAAACATCATCCAGGCTTCATGTCAAGACGAAATGGGTCAGGACAGGCCAAAAAATAGAGAACAAAAAGAATTTCATTCCTATCCGTTCGAACCCGACCCGAGTTACAAAATTCAAAAATAATTGCAAAAAAATTTTAAAAATTTAGAAACATTATCCAGGCTTCATTTCAAGACGAAACGGGTCTGGACAGGTCGAAAAATAGAGAACAAAAAAAATTTCATTCCTATCCGTTCGAAACCGACCCGAGTTACAAAATTCAAAAATAATTGCAAAAAAATTTTAAAAATTTAGAAACATTATCTAGGCTTCATTTCAAGACGAAACGGGTCTGGACAGGTCGTAAAATAGAGAAGAAAAAAAATTTCTTTCCTATCCGTTCGAACCCGACCCGAGTTAAAAAATTCAAAAATAAATGCAAAAAAATTTTAAAAATTAAAAAACATCATCCAGGCTTCATTTCAAGATGAAACGGGTCAGGACAGGCCATCAAATTTCGTTCCTATCCGTTCGAACCTGACCCGAGTTAGAAAATTCAAATAGAAATGCAAAAAAGTTTTAAAAATTAAAAAACATCATCCACGCTTCACTTCAATATGAAACGGGTCAGGATTGACCGAAAAATAGAGAAGAAAAAAAAATTTTATTCCTATCCGTTCGAACCCGACCCGAGTTAAAAAATTAAAAAATAAATGCAAAGAAATTTTAAAAATGAAAAAACATCATCCAGGCTTCATGTTAAGACGAAATGGGTCAGGACAGGCCAAAAAATAGAGAACAAACAAAATTTCATTCCTATCCGTTCGAACCCGACCCGAGTTACAAAATACAAAAATAAATGTAAAAAAATTTTAAAAATTAAAAAACATCGTCCAGGCTTCATTTCAAGACGAAACAGGTCAGGACAGGCCGAAAAATAGGGAACAAAAATAATTTCATTCCTATCCGTTTGAACCCGTCACGAGTTACAAAATTAAAAAATTAATGCAAAAAAATTTTAAAAATTAAAAAACATCATCCAGGCTTCATTTCACGACGAAACGGGTCAGGACAAGCCAAAAAATAAAGAAGAAAAAAAATTTCATTCCTATCCGTTCGAACTCGACCCGAGTAACAAAATTCAAAAATAAATGCAAAAAAATTTTAAAAATTAAAAAACATCATCCAGGCTTCATTTCAACATGAAACGGGTCAGGATAGGCCGAAAAATAGAGAAGAAAAAAAATTTCATTCCTATCCGTTCGAACCCGACCCGAGTTAAAAAATTCAAAAATAAATGAAAAAAATTTTAAAAATTAAAAAACATCATCCAGGCTTCATTTCAGTATGAAACGGTCAGGACAGGCCAAAAAATAGAGAACAAAAAAAATTTCATTCCTATCCGATCGAACCCGACCCGAGTTAGAAAATACAAAAAGAAATGCAAAAAAATTTAAAAAATTTAAAAACATCATCCAGGCTTCATTTCAAGACGAAACGGGTCAGGACAGGCCGAAAAATAGAGAACTAAAAAAATTTCATTCCTATACGTTTGAACCCGTCCCGAGTTACAAAATTAAAAAATAAATGCAAAAAAATTTTCGAAATTAAAAAACATCATCCAGGATTCATTTCAAGACGAAACGGGTTAGGACAAGCCAAAAAATAGAGAAGAAAAAAAATTTCATTCCTATCCGTTCGAACTCGACCCGAGTTACAAAATTCAAAAATAAATGCAAAAAAATTTTAAAAATTAAAAACCATCATCCAGGCTTCATTTCAAGATGAAACGGGTCAGGATAGGCCGAAAAATAGAGAAGAAAAAAAATTTCATTCCTATCCGTTCGAACCCGACCCGAGTTAAAAAATTCAAAAATAAATGAAAAAAAATTTTAAAAATTAAAAAACATCATCCAGGCTTCATTTCAATATGAAACGGGTCAGGACAGGCCAAAAAATAGAGAACAAAAAAAATTTCATTCCTATCCGATTGAACCCGACCCGAGTTAGAATATTCAAAAAGAAATGCAAAAAAATTTTAAAAATTAAAAAACATCATCCAGGATTCATTTCAATATGAAACGGGACAGGATAGGCCGAAAAATAAAGAGGAAAAAAAATTTCATTCCTATCCGTTCGAACCCGACCCGAGTTAAAAAATCCAAAAATAAATGCAAAAAATTTTTAAAAATTAAAAAACATCATCCAGGCTTCATTTCATTATGAAACGGGTCAGGACAGGCCAAAAAATAGAGAATAAAAAAAATTTCATTCCTATCCGTTCGAACCGACCCGAGTTACAAAATTCAAAAAAAAAATGCAAAAAAAATTTAAAAATTAAAAAACATCATCCAGGCTTCATTTCAAGATGAAACGGGTTAGGATAGGCCGAAAAATAGAGAAAAAAAAATTCTTTCCTATCCGTTCGAACCCGACCCGAGTTAAAAAATTCAAAAATAAATGCAAAAAATTTTTAAAAATTAAAAAACATCATCCAGGCTTCATTTCAAGATGAAATGGGTCAGGATAGGCCGAAAAATAGAGAAGAAAAAATATTTCATTCCTATCCGTTCGAACCCGACCCGAGTTACAAAATTCAAAAATAATTGCAAAAAAATTTTAAAAAATTTGAAACATTATCCAGGCCTCATTTCAAGACGAAACGGGTCTGGACAGGTCGAAAAATAGAGAACAAAAAAAATTTCATTCCTATCAGTTCGAACCCGACCCGAGTTAGAAAATTCAAAAAGAAATGCAAAAAAATTTTAAAAATTAAAAAACATCATCCAGGCTTCATTTCAAGATGAAACGGGCTAGGATAGGCCAAAAAATAGAGAGGAAAAAAAATTTCATTCCTATCCGTTCGAACCTGACCCGAGTTAAAAAATTCAAAAATAAATGCAAAAAAATTTTAAAAATTAAAAAACATCATCCAGGCTTCATTTCAAGATGAAACGGGTCAGTATAGGCCGAAAAATAGAGAAGAAAAAAAATTTCTTTCCTATCCGTTCGAACCCGACCCGAGTTAAAAAATTCAAAAATAAATGCAAAAAAATTTTAAAAATTAAAAACAACATCCGGGCTTCATTTCAAGACGAAACGGGTCAGGAAAGGCCAATAAATAGAGAATAGAAAAAAATTCATTCTTTCCGTTCGAACCAGACTCGAGTTAGAAAATTCAAAAATAAATGCAAAAAAATTTTAAAAATTACAAAATATCATCCGGGCTTCATTTCAAGACGAAACGGGTCAGGACAGGCAGAAAAATAGAGAACAAAAAAAATTTCATTCCTTCCGGTCGAACCCGACCCGAGGTAGAAAAATTCAAAAATAAATGCAAAAAAAAAAATTTTAAAAATTAAAAAACATCATCCAGGCTTCATTTCAATATGAAACGGGTCAGTACAGGCCAAAAAATAGAGAACAAAAAAAATTTCATTCCTATCCGATTGAACCCGACCCGAGTTAGAAAATTCAAAAAGAAATGCAAAAAAATTTTAAAAATTAAAAAACATCATCCAGGATTCATTTCAATATGAAACGGGACAGGATAGGCCGAAAAATACAGAGGAAAAAAAATTTCATTCCTATCCGTTCGAACCCGACCCGAGTTAAAAAATCCAAAAATAAATGCAAAAAATTTTTAAAAATTAAAAAACATCATCCAGGCTTCATTTCATTATGAAACGGGTCAGGACAGGCCAAAAAATAGAGAATAAAAAAAATTTCATTCCTATCCGTTCGAACCCGACGCCGAGTTACAAAATTCAAAAAA